>NW_027597957.1:0-59065 GCF_964194155.1 Cetorhinus maximus
GAGCACGTTGCCAGATTGTATGCTGAGGCCGTTTACGAAGGCTTCCTGGGAAAAGAAAGAGCCAGGCTATGGAAAACACACCCACAACGCCAAGAAATTTAGTGCTGAGCACAGCATAAGAAAGTGAGACTTAGTGCCAGTTAGCATGGTATGAGTGGGAGGTCTGACTGAGATCAATACTCTGGATATGGAAAGAGCTCTGCAGAGCAGGCCAAAGTCTCAAGAGGGAGGAAGGTGATGTATGAACTGCTTTCTCAAGCACTCAGTCACAGTATAAGGTCAAAGAGACTGCACACAGTTAATATTGAAATAAGGCAAACACATAGCACCTCGACAGGGGCTTGTGAAGGGAACACCATCAGATCATACACAGCTGGGATGATAGACAGGGAAAGCCTAGGATATGGACAGAGTATCTAATATCATTGGTTACAGCACTGGAGGACATTCTACCCATCAGATCAGTGCTGGATCTCTGAAGGAGCACGTTGTCCTATCGAGCTTAAGCTACACTTGTCCACAAACATTCATTCCCTCAACCATCAACACACAGTAGCAACGTGTACCATCTACAAGATGCATTGCAGGAATTCGCCAAGGCTCCTTCGACAGCACCTTCCAAACCCACGACTACTACCATCTTGAAGGACAAGGGCAGCAGATACATGAGAAAACCACCACGTAGAAGTTCCCTTCCAAACCACTCACTATCCTGGCTTGGAAATATATTGCTATTCCTTCACCATAGCTGGGTCAAAATCCTGGAACTCCCTTCCTAACAGCACTATGGGTACACCTTCACCACATGGACTGCAGTGGTTCAAGAAGGTAGCTCACCACCACCACCACCTCCTCCTCCTCCTCCTTCAGGGATGGGCAATAAATGCTGGCCCAGCCAGCGAAGCCCACATCCCATAAATGAATTTTTTAAAAAATGACCTTGTCAATGGAATATCCTGCCCATCCAATGGTATAAAAATTGTTGCAAAAAAATAAATAAATAAAAATAAAAGTGCTTAGCCAAGCAGCCTGGGTCAACTACTAGAAGGAAAGATCAGGGGGTTGACAACTCGCTGTTAATTTCTTGTAACACGTTTGCAACTACCGGCATTATTGCTAATGGGTGTAGGGAATTCTGTGACACCAGTCAGGAGTGTGATGAAATGCTCTCCACTTGGCTGGACGAGTGCAGCTCCAACAACACAAGAAGCTCAACACCTTCTACAACAAGGTAAACTGCGTTCTACCGAGCACTTCAAATGAAGCAGCTCAGGCCTTTTTTTGGCATGATGAATTTGTACTGCATGCGGTAGGTTTCAAATATCCCCATATTCACAAACTAAAGATACTGCAGAGCCTCTACAGGTTAGTGTAGGCAGCAAAAGTGGCCCCTTTAAAATCCCAAAGAATCTGTAAATGACCAATCCTGTTGTAGAGGCACACACACAATTTGTCACTGGCACACCTCAGGTAACATTTGGAGCACTCATCTGGAGGTCAGAGCCATGGCAGAGGAGCTAAACTTAGGTCAACCACAAGCCATCCATTGAAATGATTTTGTTTTGAAGATGAGATCAAGAGAAATTTGGAAGGAACACATCATAATTTCCAGCATCCTTCACATTGACCGAAACCTCATGTGTAGTCACGCACAATGTATATTCTGGGTGTAAAAGTCCTTTGGAGGTGCTTTTCTATTTGAGAATGAAACACAACATTGATGGCATTAGTTACGTAGCCTGGACCATAAGTAAGCCAGTGACCTCGTGAGACTGAATGGCCACATCTTGCTACCACTTTGCTGAGGTGACAAATGTGACCAGTTTCCCTGCTCTCCTGTCCCACAGACTCAGGCATTACAGAGATGTCCCAGAGGCCCCCCCATTTCAGAGTCTGTGCTATAAACGTACTTTGGTCAACACCTTCAAACTGGACAGGTGATAAGCTGCTGGTCTTCATGCAGTAGGTGGCAGAGATGACATATACCCCCTATGTTGAGGTATACAATTCTAATGCACATCTCACCAAGGCCCTTGTGATTTTGTTACCTGTACATTGCATTCTATGCAGGGTAGGGCACGGTGTTGGGACATGTTCACGTCCTATGCTGCCCCTTCTCTTTTGTTGCCCCTCCTTCACCATAAAAAAGGCTTTACAACGATTTGCAATGGCTCTTCTGAAGAAACCATTCATGCACCAAGAGCTGGATGTTTGTTTACAAAGTCTGGAAATTGATTTTTGACACCCTTAAGGGCCATGATTGTAGGTGCCCTGCCAGTGTTGACAGCCAAAATACTAATGGTTTGGAAATCAAGTTGAGCATCTCTGGAAACTGTACCCAAATTGTTTTCACTTCCTAATAAGAGTAGAATATTGGCACCAATTCATTTTAGCTCAATGCAATAGACTGCATTCTTTTAAACAATCCAGAAATCAGATGATGTAATAAAGACATGTACCTTTTTATTATTTAATACCCTCCAGACTTCCCCCAGCTTCTTACTCCCCAACACGTGTCCACTGTACTATCAGAAATCCCCCAAAAGCAAAAGATGTTGAGAGGGGTGCTTTGTTTGCCTATTCAAGTTGATGTTCAGAAAATATAGGGAGATCAATTACACGACAAGGACAGATGAACACTCATTGCTGTCAGTGACAGTCTGCTGAGGGAAAGGGGTCCCACATTTGCTTAAATGAATACAAGAACCACTAAAATCAAATCAAGATTTTAAAGAGAAAATACTTGCATACTCTGATGAAACTTACTACCACAGAGTAGTAGAACAGATTGCAAACATTTAAGGGGAGCCTGAGGGGAATAGAGAAATACAGGCAGGTGGAAACAGTTCAGAGTGGGAGGGAACTCCTGAGGAGTTTAAAATCAGTGAACAGTTTTGCCAAAGGGCCTCCGTTTTAGTGTTGACTCTTTACAATAAGTGACAGCACTTAAACAATTCAGCAGTTTGGGGCATCCTTTTATGGGGAGAGCCTGCACAAAAACACAAGCTGTTGATGTTTACACAACTTCTCACCAATGTCCAGAGCATCAGGAAAATATAAATACTCTCTGGAAATGATCAGCAGCTTCTTGAATCAGGGAACTAATTAAATGCTAAATTAATGAGGATTAATGTGATGAATTCTTGCACCAATGCAGATTCCCATTGATTCTTCAGTGTCTAAAATCATACATTAAAAAAGGCAGCTATTCGACCATTGAGGCTGTGCTGGCTCTTTAAAAGATCCAATTGATCCCATTCCTCTGCTCTCCCCCCAACCCCAGCCATTGTTCCTATTCAAGCTGATGTCCAATTCCTTTAGGGAAATCATTGCATGGGCTTCCAGCATCTTTCCAGGCAGTACATTCTCCACAATGTCTGACCGCATTGGCCTTGTTTTGTTGCAGCCACATTTGCTTCATCCGGATGGAAAGAGAAGAAAAAGCCTGAATGTCACAAGAAGCTTTGGAAAGAGCGGAGAGAGCCGGACATCGAGTGTTAATGTCAGTGGCCGAGCCCGAGCTCTCCACACAGCCTCATCGGACTAAAGCCCATTCGGCCCGTTTTTCCCTCCCTGAGAGTTTCCCCCCAATGAGAGTTCCCAAAGACATAAATTCCCAAACCCTGCCCGCTGGAGAGACAGGGGCTCCGGCGGCGCCTTAAATACCCATTGTCACGTGATGCCGCTCCGGGGCCCTCTCGCGAGGTTTGAGCGGGTCCCGCGGCCGTTGCCGGGGATCGGGAGGCGGCGGTTGGTTTTGGCGGTAAACTGAATGGCGCGCGCGGCGATCGAGAATCAAACGGGAGAGAAAAGGACCGAGGGCAAAATATAGAAATAGCGGCGGGGGTGGGGGGGGGGGCGGAGAGAACTCGGGGGGGTGGGGGGGGAGGGGAGAGAACTCGGGGGGGGTGGGGTGGGGGGGAGAGAACTCGGGGGGGTGGGGGGGGAGGGGAGAGAACTCGGGGGGGTTGGGGGGCGGAGAGAACTCGGGGGGGGTGGGGGGGGAGGGGAGAGAACTCGGGGGGGTGGGGGGGGAGGGGAGAGAACTCGGGGGGGTGGGGGGGGAGGGGAGAGAACTCGGGGGGTTGGGGGGGGAGGGGAGAGAACTCGGGGGGGTGGGGGGGGAGGGGAGCGAACTCGGGGGAGTGGGGGGGGAGGGGAGAGAACTCGGGGGAGTGGGGGGGGAGGGGAGAGAACTCGGGGGTTGGGGGGGAGAGAGAGAGAACTCGGGGAGGGGGGAGGAGAGAGAGTGAGCTCGGGGGGAAGGGGGCGGGGGGGTGGAGAGATCGGGGGGTTGTGGGAAGAGGGGAGCTTGTTGGGGTGTGTGGGAGGAGGGGAGCTCGGGTGGAGGGGAGGGGATCTTGGGTGGGGCGGGGGGAAGGGGAGCTCGGGGGGGGTGTGGTTGGCGGGGGGGAGAGAGAGCTCGGCGCGGGGGGGGAGGAGAACTCTGGGGGGTGGAGGGAGAGAGGGAGCGCAGGGGGCTGGGAAGGGGAGCTCGGGGTTGGGGGAAGAGAGCTCGGAGGGGAAGACGGGGGTGTGGTGGGGGGGGAGAGAGAACTCCGGGGCGGGAGACTGGGGGGTGGGGGAGGGGGGGGAGCAAGTTGGTGGGCGGCGGCGGCGGGGAGGGGGCTGGAGTCACAAGCTATTGGGGAATGAAAGGAAAACCGTCATTAGGAAAATTAGAGTTTGTGGGAGCTGGAAAAAGGCTGGGTGGGCGGAAAGAAACGAGTGGAGGAAAATCCGGGTCCAGCTCAGTGTTCAGAAGCTCATCTTGGGGTCAAGATTTCTTGTCAATAAAGGAGCTCAGATTTCGACAGATGCCAGGGATGGAAACAGTGGTCAGGAAACGGAGTTTCTCCCATGACCCAGGACAGTGGCTCCAACAGGGGGACAAACATCGATGGATGTCCCGCTCATTGTTTCTCTGATCACCATCAGAAAGATCCATTATTATTAGTCGGATCTGCAAGGCTTTCGGACAAAGTAAAATCCCATCGATTTGAACAAAATGTCGACGGCCAGTGGATTAATTTAAAAATGAGGAAGTTAGTGGGAAGGTAAGAAGTCAGCCACATCTATTTTGCTGGGTGGTAGCTGTTGAGCGGGTTCCACGAGAAGCCTGTTAAAGTGGACGGTACGAATAAGCATGTCCGGAGAAAGAGGTCAGCCAAGGCCATTCTCCACTGTCAGCAGCACATTGCATAAAGCAGTTTATCTGTAAAGTGATAGAAGGGAAGAAATAGTTCCAATTTATATCAACCTTACTATAAAGCATTTTGTCCAAATGTGATATGCGATGACACAAAGGCCAACAATTCAAGTATGAACACCGAGCCTGAGGATATCATTGATCCTTTCAGCTTTTCTCTCACTGCCGAGTGACGCAGATTGAAATATATTCATGGGCTGAATCTTCCCCCCATCGGGGGGGGGGAGTTGTGCAGGGGCCGGCGTGAACCCAATTGACGCCCCAATCGGGGGCGAGTTGCCATTTTATGTGGGTGGGCCAATTAAGGCCCGGGCAGCGTGATGCTCGCTCGCAATCGCTGAGAGCTACCTGTGTGGTGGGGGGGGGGATTCCCTGAGCCATTCCCTGAGTGGGTGGGGGGACATTCCCCTTGATCTCTCAAGTGCTCTTCCGTATCATTGATTAGCCTTTTAAACACCGCCTGTAACACGTAATGCTGATTCCTCACCTTTCGTAAGTCACCTTCAAACTTTGTCAGACTTTCGGGAAGGTGGGGAATTGGGGCCTGCTTAGGTTCCTCATAGTGTTCCAGGGTATGGTAGAGTGTGTCGGAGGGGTTGACTGAGACCTGACCCCTTTGTTGGACGTACATTATTCACACGTGTCCGATACTAACTGGGGGCCGGGGTTCCCTTGTATCCTGAGCGGGTGTGATGGTTTCCTCTGTGGGTAATTTCTAATATACAACCCTCCGTTCGGTTGTACCCACATTTGTCCAGCACCACCCCCGTTCCAACTGGATGGGAGCAAATTGAGGCTACCTTTCCTCCTGCACCCGCTCAGTGATACCCTGTGTATGCCCTCATTCTTGCGTATGGCATGCATATCTATGGGGTAGTACCGGAGGGAGTCATTGTCTCGGATTAACCCAATGTTCTCCACTTGGTACTGAGGGTGTGGGCCCGTGTCTGCTGTGACTGAGGGGATTGCCCATACCTATCACGTTCATTTGGTTTGAGGTGCACTTCTGAATCACCGCATACACCCTGGTCACTCCTTTCAATGTACATGCGTCGATGATGCCTGGGTTCTTGGCCATCCCCCACAACCGGGCACTGTTGATCCAGCCCGGTACCTCCCCCCTTTGGATCTGGCCCAGATTGTGTCTTAATTGCCCGATCAGCCACTGGCCGTAAGCTGGCTTTTTTAGGTGCTGCCCTCTTGTCGTTCCTCCCTTTCTGTTAATTGGCTGGTGGCTTTAGCATGGGTCTCTATAACGTGTACGCTTTCCAATACAGATGCCACACTCTTGCCCCCTAGGGCCGCTGCCGTTTCACCACCCCTCGCTACTCTTATGAGCAAGCTGCCTCATGATCCCTTTAAGATTCGTGACCTCGGAGTTGATTCCTTGAATGTCGAGAGAGTTTACCAGGGAAGTCCCTGTGTTCACCCCTGTCAGTACATTGTTAACTAACTGTCGCGGAAATCGGAGTGAACACTCAGACCCAGGAGGTTTGTCTCGGAAGCCGTTATTAATCGTGATATCACGGAGAGCCCAGTAACATACAAGCACACTCTGAGGAAGCATCAGAGCACACACATATTTATAGTAGAGGTTGTACATATCAAAGAGCTTGAAGGTGATAAGACTGTCTAACTTTCAATGATCAATTACATTGAGAATCATTGTCACACAATTAGTCTATTCTAAGTTTATGACTATACAGGATATTAGGGGAAGCTCACGTACTAATAAAAAGTGAGACAGAGAATAGATAACCATGCTTGACCTTATCTTTAGTGCTAGGCAGTGTACACTCTAGAGAACAGATGACCATTGCTTGATCCTGTCTCCTTGTGTTGGGGGCAGACATCCCAGCCCCGTCTTAATGACTCCAGGAAGCCTGCCCATGACACTCCCTTTCTCCCCTCCTGCTCAATTAGCTGGCAGCTGCAGGTGTACCTGCTAGAACAAAAGAGGGAACAGTGCTGTAGTATTCCACGATGGTGCTAACGAGAGAGGGAACAGTGCTGTAGTATTCCACGATGGTGCTAACGAGAGAGGGAACAGTGCTGTAGTATTCCACGATGGTGCTAACTGTTTAACCCTTAGTTGACCTGTAGATGTATTTTATTCTTCCACACTAACTCTCTCTTCTGGCGGTGGAAAGCAGGATGTCCCCTGAATCTAGTGGCACCCGTGGCGTCGGCCGCCTGATTAATCACAGCCTTACTCAGTAATTTGTATAGTTTTCGTAGAGGTGCTTGGTTACTGCAATACTCAGGCAGTCGCATACCTGCCAGGTTCACAATTACTTGTACAATTTCATGTTTAAAATTATCATACAAGAGTTCACCGTCCGTATACAGTAGCAGTCCATTCTGTGGCCCAGGGGTCATGTCTGGGCAAGATAGTCTCTTTGGTGTCGTCGCGTCCTGTGATAGCGGGGTGGTGTCGGTCTGGGGATCCGCCGTTGCAGTCAACTCTCCGTGTTTGGCCCTCAAGATCCAATGCCAGGTATCTGTCATTCCCAAGTCCTCCTTGTGAAGGTAAATTGCGAAAAATCTCTCACACACTGTATCTGGACCTGTGCCCCCTTCGCACATGTCCAGGGTCCGTCCGAACCATCGCTGATCTGGAAGCATAGTGGACCCTCATTTTTCCATCGGAGTTCCGTTCCCGAATGCGAGCTCTGCCCTAGGCTCTCACCATCGCTCGTTCCAATGGATAGTTGCGTAAGCCCGGTGCCACACTTGAAGAGCATTGACCTTTCCGTTGTGACATTCACACCTTTCACGCAATATCCGTCGCTGACATTCTTGTAGTATAAGCCCATACCGGCCACTGCTTCACGGTTTACATTCTGTATGCCGGTGGCTGCGATAGCCAGGGCCCTGGTAATGATCATGGACACCCAGCTTTTTTCCATCTTGGCGTGGAGGTTACCCGGTTATTGTTATTTCTGTAATGAAGCACACTGCTGGTGATCACCAGGGTTTAGGTTGGATATAAGAGGCAGCTTTCTCCTTTACGTGCCTCCTTGTGCACAGCCCACGGTGACCCTGCCCGTAGTTGAGGATTCCCCCTTTTGTCTTTCAGATGGCCAGTCCTCCAGATCGGGAATGAATCCTAAACCACTTGGCTAACACAGTACGGACTGCTCGTTGCCCGTTTTCCCCCCGCTGCCTGGTAATTTAGTCTTTCTTACTTACATCATACCTTTTCAGTTGCGACCAGTGTTTCCACCTAGCTTTTCCCTTCATATCGACGCAGGCACGTGAATAATTCCGTACGGTCCAGTCCATTTTGGGGCAAAACCTGGTTGGCTAGGGGTGATTTGAACAAACACCATGTCTCCGACCTCAGCCGGTGGTGACGGGGGTCCCCCTTTTGTCCTCTCTTCTAAATCCCTGATAGCCTGTTGGTCCTTCACTTCCTGTTGTAATTCCTTTAGCTGTCCATCCAATTGCTTAATATCGTTTTTAATTTTATCTCTGATGGGTCCCATATCCTCACTTCCGGTGGCTCTGCCCTCTGGCAAGCGCATTGCCCTCCCGGTCATCCACTCATAAGGGGTTAAACCAGTTGTCCTGTTGGGGGTAGCCCTCAGTCGCATCAATATGCAGGGGAGCACATCCACCCATCCCCTACTAGTTGCTGTGTTTGCCATTGCAATAGCATTTTTTAACGTGCGGTTCATACATTCTTCCATTCCTGAGCTTTGTGGATGGTAAGGTACGTGAAATTTCTGTTTTACTCCGAGCAGCTCACACGTCCTTTTCATAATACTGTCCGTAAAATGCGCTCCTTGATCCGAATCTATCTGTAAAGGGATTCCCCACCTTGGTACTACTTCAAAAGCGAGGATCTTTGTGGCCGTGGTGGCGTTGCAGTCCCTGGTGGGGAAAGCTCTAGTGAACCTCCAGTGCACCTACACCCCCGTAGTTACAATATGCCTCAAACTTCCAATTGCCATATTCATGGGCACTCTCGCCCTTTTCTTGTTTTACTCCAGTCACTGTATTCCAATTAACTGGGGCTTGCCCTAAGACTTGTGCCAGTTCTGCTCTAAAGGCTCGGAAATCAGCTTGCTGCTGTGCCTGGTCTGCAGCGATATCATTACACCAGGTTCCGTCCTGATACGCTCGCCGCAGCCGTCCCCAAAACGCCTCAGGTAGTTTTATCCGGACTAACCCGCGAACGTCCCTGTTATGGAGACGGTGGCATTGCCTTATTTCCCTCAATTTTTGCCAAAACGACTCATTCCGTGTCTAGGTTTTAGTTGGGGTAATTTATTTCCAATAGCTTCATAGTGTCGCTAGGTGACAGGGACACATACGTGGTTCTCAGTTGCGCCAGGAACCCCCCGTTATAGCTCTCTGTCCGTGTATTGGCGCCTGGGCCGGCTGCCCATTTTGTGCCGGTACGGCCGCTTGAGCTGGTCTGCCTGGTTGTCCGGACACCGGGGGCACATGCTCTATCTTAATTGGGGCCACGGGTTATGGGGGTGGTGATTCCCAACCTGCTTCCCGTTGTTCCTCATATCCTGCTGCCTGTTGCACCAGCCCGTTCCAATCTATATTATCTGCGTATTGTGCAGCTACTGGTGGCTGTGGTAAAGCTGCCGAAACTGACATGAGATTTTTTGCCGGTACCAGCTCTTCATTTTGGGATTTGTTGGCCAACATTCGATTGACTCGGCCTTTTGGCTAAGATAAAGTGTAGTCGTGAAGCGATGGCTATAACCAGTCGAGCCCCATATGATGGGGTACGTAACACTGTTCGGGTGACGGTGAAGGGCAGCGAAGGAGGAGCACCCATGGATCGGGCCTTCTTCATCAAGCGGATCCTGTTGAAGGCATGTGGATTTGAAGCGGAGGAGATCTACTCCCTGCAAGACTTCCCAAGCGCTGGACATTTCGATGTGACTTTCAAGCGAGTGGCAGCTTGCGTCACGTTCCTGAAGGTGTTCGAGGAGAACAGAGACCAGCCGGAGATGAAGATCCTGACGGTGGAGCCGCTCTTTGCTCCGCCGTTGCAACGGGACCATGTGGTGACGGTGCGTCTCTGTAACCCCTACGACCCTGTCGCCGACGTGTTCACCTTCCTCGCCAGGTACGTCAACAAAGTTGGGAGCTCCAGCGAGGATAGAGACGCCTTCAGGATTTGGACATGCAAACGCCAGGTTAAGGTCACGCTCAAGACCCCGACGGTAAGGGAACCATCTTCCACCCTCCTTCCAGCTTCGCTATCGGGAGAAGCCATGGCTACTTTGTTTACGCTGGGCAACCCAAACTTTGTTGCTCATGCGGCAAGTCTGGTCATGTGGCGGCCAACTGCATCGGCGCCCTCTGCAAGAACTGCAAACAGGAAGGGCACCAGACAAAGGATTGCAAACAGACTAAGAGCTGCAACCTGTGTGGCGAGGCAGCTCACCTCTACAGGACCTGCCCCAAACGCTGCCTCAATTATGCACAGGCAGCCAAAGCCAAAGAGGGGGAAGCAGCAGAAATGCTTCGAGTCACCACTACCAAGGACACTTGCAACACTCCAACCACCATGGCCCCCAGTGAAAACAAGGGGACAAAGGAGGACACAGGGAGAGACAAGGTGGAGGAAAAGATTGAGGCAGCAGACAACCGATCAACAGCACTGCCCCCTGAACCTCCCACTCCTCAGGAGAGCGAATCAATGGAGGAGGAGGAAGCAGCGGAAAATCAGCAGGGGGAGTGGCAGCTGGTGAAGAGAGCCAAAAGGAAGAAGGGACCAAGCCACTTCCCAGACAAGAGGCAAGAGGCGTCTCCCATCCGACACGGATAACAAGGGCAGCTGCTCTTCGGACGAAGAAGTGCCTGGGCGACACCTGCAGAAGAAGCGGCAAAGCTCTAGGGAGTTGGAGGACGAGACACCTGAGCTCCAGAACATTGGAGACAATGAGGAGACCAGCGCACCCCAACTTTGCCCACAACCCGAAGAGGCCAGCGCATCCCAGCCCCAGGAATCTGGGAGCAGTGAGGCGCTCAGCGCACCCCAGCTCTGGGAAGCCGGGAGTAGCAACGCCCCAGAGAGGGAGAGGATTGGAGAAGCTTCTCCAACAGAGGACATTTCAAATCCCATTCTCTGCACGAACCCCAGATGCCACCTGAGCAGAACATTGCCAATGGGGATGTTCAGGACAGTTTCCTCAGCCCATCCAAAGTGAGGCAATTTGTAAACACTATGGGTATGCAGGAGCAGACCAAAGGCCTGGGACTCTCAGAGGCAACAGGTTTGGTAAGAGACTAAATGCTTTAAAATGGGTGTAAAGATGGTATCCATAAATGTGCATAGCATTAAATCAACTACGCGATGTGTGGCGACCTTGGATTACCTTGCCAAGGTCAAAGCTGACCTGTTGTTTCTGCAGGAGTGTGCGATACCGCACCTCAGCTACTACAGACAATGGTCACGGTGGTGGTCATACGGGCCATCGATCTGATCGGACGGATACGACTCTCGTTCCTCCGGCCTTGGTATTCTGCTGCGGGGAGGCAACTTCACTGTCTCCGAGGTTAAGGAGGTCATGGGTGGGTGCCTCCTCGTAGCAAAAGTAATGTACAAGAATGCTCCACTCCGGTTAATTAACGTGTATGCCCCGGCACAAAAGACCGCCCGGCTGGCGGTTTTTCAGCAGCTCCCACTGCTGTTGGTGACGTCCAGGCCGGTCATTGTGGGCGGTGACTTCAACTGCAACATCGATGCGGCTGGACGATCCGGCAGGGCCGACAGAAGGTTGGACGCTACGTCCAGATCCCCGATGGAAACAGTTAAGGATGCCAAGCTGCACGACGTCTTCAGCAACCCTGCAGACTGAGCACAGCATAGATACACCCGGTCGCGACCAGACGGGTCCATCCGTTTCAGGATAGACTAACTGTTTGTGTCCCGCGCATTCGCAGTCAGATCCACCGATGTCAAGCCGGTGTTCTCTGACCACTGCCTCCTACTGGTTGACTGTCACTTAGAGGAAGACCAGAGGGTGGGCAGGGGGGCATGGAAGCTAAACGTGCAACTGCTGACCCCAGAGAACATTGAGGAGCTCAAGAGGGATTACAAAGGTTGGAGAACCATGAAACCCCTCTTTGAGTCCCTGACACATTGGTGGGAAGCGATCAAGGGAAACATCAAGAGGTTTTTCATCGTCAAAGGCACCCAGAAAGCTAGAAAGGAACAGAGGGAAATGTCCCGACTCCTGAAATACATGCAGAATCTGCTCCGGCTGCAGTCGGTGGGGGTCGATGTCAAGGAGGAACTCTAAGAGGTGAAGAGCCAGCAAGCCTAGCCCTTTGCCTCCAAGAACATCTTCCATTCCGGAGCGCGCTCCGTGGAGCAGGATGAGACGTGCTCACGTTTCTTCTTCGAAAAGGTACAGAGAGAGAGCTCTGTGATCAGCAGCCTGAAGGAAGAAGACGGCTCAGTAAAGTCAGCGCAGTCCGACATTTTGAGGATCAGCAAATCGTTTTATGCCGGATTGTATGACGTGAAGCCCACGGGCAGCACGGCCTCCCAGTCCTTCTTGTCCTCTATCACGGAGGTCTTAGTCGACAGTACACGGGAGAGGCTTGACAAACCGCGAACTCCTGACGAACTGACTTAGGCCCTTGAGTCCTTCGAGAAGAGTAAATCTCCCCAGAAGCGACGGCTTGCCGGTGGAGTTGTATTCGGCTCTGTGGGACTGGAAGGGCCCAGACCTACTAGAAGTGTACGAGAGTATGCTCCTGGCCGGCAGCATGTCAGAATCCATGAGGAAAGGCATCATCACCCTCATCTACAAGCACAAGGAAGAAAGGGAGGAAATTAGAATTTGGCGACCCATTTCACTGTTGAATGTGGACTATAAGATTCTGTCCAAGGTCATCGCCAATCGGGTCGAATCAGCTCTGGAATTGGTGATACACCATGACCAGACCTGCACTGTGCCGGGCAGGAAGATCTCTGACAGCCTGGCGCTGCTCAGGGATACGATTGCCTATGTGCAGGATAGGGGTGTGGACATTTGCCTCATCAGCCTGGATCAGGAGAAGGCCTTTCACAGAATATCGCACACCTACGTGGTGGATGTGCTTTCCAAAATGGGGTTTGGGGAGGGAATTCGATATTGGATCCAACTGCTCTACACTAACATCAGTAGCGCAGTCTCAATCAATGGGTGGGAAACAGATAGCTTTCCGATTAAATCTGGAGTCAGGCAGGGCTGACCTCTCTCGCCTGTTCTTTTCGTGTGTTGCATAGAACCCTTGGCCGAGTCCATCAGGAAGGATCCGGGCATAAGAGGAGTGACGATCCCAGGCAGTGGAGGCACTCAGGTAAAAGCCTCCCTGTACATGGACGATGTCGTCGTCTTCTGCTCGGATCCGCTGTCGGTGCGCAGACTGATCCACATTTGCGACCAGTTCGAACTGGCCTCGGGAGCCAAGGTAAATCGTGGGAAGAGCGAGGCCATGTTCTTTGGGAACTGGGCTGACCGATCCTTTGTCCCCTTCACTGTCAGGGCTGACGGCCTGAAGGTGCTGGGGATATGGTTCGGAGGGACCAGGGCATGCGTTAGAAACTGGAAGGAGCGAGTGTCTATGGTGAAAAGGAAACTGGGCATGTGGGAGCGACGCTCCCTCTCCATTGCGGGTAAGAACCTGGTCATCAGGTGTGAGGCACTCTCGCTGTTGCTGTACGTGGCGCAGGTCTGGCCCATTCCACACTCCTGCGTGGTGGCGATCACTCGAGCCATCTTCCGCTTTATCTGGAGGTCAAAAATGGATCGTGTCCGCAGAGACGCGATGTACAAGCCTCTAGATAAAGGGGAAAAAAACGTGCCCAACATCGCCCTCATACTGATGGCCACCTTTGTGTGTGGCTGCATCAAGCGGTGCGTAGACCCTCAGTACGCAAACACCAAGTGTCACTACGTGCTGAGGTTCTACCTGTCCCCGGTGTTGCGAAGGATGGGTCTGGCCACGCTGCCGCGGAACGCTCCAAGTAGTTGGACCGTGCCGTACCACCTGTCCCTGGTGGAAAAATTTATGCAGAAAAACACCTTTGACCACAAGTCCATCAGGCAGTGGTCAGCACGTAACGTCCTAGAGGCCCTGAGGGAAAAGGAGAGGGTGGACCCTGTGGGATGGTTCCCCGAGCAGACTGTCAAAGTCAGGAGTCTCACCCCCTTGGCATGTTGCCCTCGAGGTGGCTGTGGTCGGTATGAGACCGTTGTTCACATCCTTGTAGTTGGTGCCTTTGCAAAGAAGATCTGGAGAGAGATGCAGTGGTTTCTGTCGAGGTTCATCCCGAGCAGTTCTGTGACACAGGACTCTGTGCTCTACGGGCTGTTCCCAGCGACACACACCGAGACAAACATCAACTGCAGCTGGAGGATCATCAACTCGGTGAAAGACCCGCTTTGGTCTGCCCGAAACTTGTTGGTCTTCCAGCGCAAAGAGTTGTCCCCGACCGAGTGTTGCGGACTGGCACATTCCAAGGCCGAGGACTACGTGCTGAGGGACGCACTAAAGCTTGGGGCAGCTGCTGCAAAAGCGCAATGGGGAAGGGCCGCTGTCTAAGACCTTTCTGCCACAGCGCACCGAGAGACTGGGAACTGTTTAGAGCCCCTCGGGCTGTACAGCTCAAAGTGAAAGCCTGTAAATGATTGTAATATTGTTTGTACTGATGCACCTGGTGATACATTTTGTTAAAGTTGAACCGGATTGTACCCTTGTAATGGTGTTTTTGAAATGGTTTGGAATGTGGTTGAAGATATTTTATGAATAAAGTATATTTTTGCAAAAAAAAAAGGTTCTCCCAGGACGATGCTAGCCCATTGCACTTCGGGTGTGCTGACGCCTGCGATGTCCCCAAATGCGGGATACTCGACTGTAAAATTTGTGGTAGTGGGGGACTGCGTTTGCGCTCTCCCCGATTCACAATTCAAAAAATAGATTTCATCATATCTTTCATTTTCTCTTCTATTTCCTGTCAGCAACCTTTTCTGAAAAAAGAAATATATAACCCCCAATGTGTGCTCTTCAAAATCTATACTGGACTGGTTATTTAGCTTTTTCTTTCCTCCTCGCAAATATTATCCAACCCCCATTCTTTTCCTCCCTGTCATTATCAGCCGACAATTATTCCATCTATGCATCATTTTCGCCAGACCGTTTGTTTCGTGGCCGCCAAATTACTCGCGCCATTTTTAACCCCGCGTTTGCCCACTCAAAAATCTCTCTCAAACAACCCCCATCTAACACCCAACCCACCATCACAACAGTCCCCGCACTCCCAGCACCGCCCCACCCCCTATCTATCTGGACGTCTGTATAAATACAAACTCATATCAGCTATTAACTCATATGCATTCACCATTTTAAACATGTAGCAGCGACCCCTCACTATTTCAAACATGAACAAGCACCCTGTCCCCATGTTCATTCTAATTATCCCCCTCCGAAACGAACAGCAGCCTCCCACCCCCTCTGTATAATCTCCCCCTTAATCAGCCCCCTGTGTGACTCCTACCTTCTGAAACTCCTGCCCCCTCTCCTCATGTGTAAAAGTCTTTCCCTGCCCCTTCTGCAGCTCACTTGCCCTGCTGTAGGCCCATCAATTCACCTGTGATTATTCCTTGAAGGCTTAAATAGCGCAAAGCGAAGAAATAAACAGAAAGAAAACTGGAGAAAGGCAGATAGAAATCTAAACCCTCAGTAAAATGACCACCGGGAATCCCGTTTAACCGTCAGAATGATCGCACAGCCCAAAATACACGCATTGTCCCTGAATTATAACAAGATTTTAGGCAGCTTCACTTTAGGACTTTTCATTTCCTCTTGTGGGGCTCCTGTTCCTCACACACTGGAGGCTAACATGTAAGTTTTGGATTGCAAGGCTGGGCTACTTTAACCCCAGGATTTTCTTTTTGAAACTCCAGGCCCGCAGTCCAACAGGAACTGGTTAACCGGAGCCACCGAAAACCAGGGTCCCGGAGAGGAAATTAAATCTCAGGGTAAGAAACGGACACAAACTCACGTGGGCCCATGGGGCACGGCCTTGGAGAAGGTCTCAGGAAACTCCTGAAGAAGAAGAGTCCTTGTCCCAGTCTGGATCTTCAGATTGCAGGTTTCAAAATAAAAATTCTTTGAGGGGTGGGGGAGAAAATTAATTCCATTAAAACAGAGAGCAAAGAACATTTTCAAACAAAATAACGCAAGAGCCAATGATTCACTCTCAGTTACAAATACAAACAAGTCAAAGAGTTATAAAGCAGATTGAGACAGAGGGAACACACACGCACATTAAACCAGAGTGGGGACTAGCTCCGCACTCTGGAGGCGGTTTTCGGATTGGGTTCCTAGCCAGGTATATCCTGAATGAGCAGTTTGCAGACTCCACCCCTGGCATGTTGGGATGTCTCTCAATCTGCTCCCCAGGAGGCCTGTCCATTGATATGTTAATCCCAGGGCAGGACAACTTTCTGATTCTTCCTGTCCTTTGACGTGTTCATCCCAGGAAAACAATGTTTCAGCCATTTTCTGGTTAAGGTTAAAACTTTAACTCATCTTGTCGGGAATGTCACTGCAGTTCGAAATATCAAACACTAAACCCCCAACACAAGACTGTGCAAAGCATGTGGATTGTTACTGAGATTCCGTCTGTGATTTTTAGTGATGTCAGTGTGGATTGTGTAATCTGTGTGTGTGTGAGTGTTGCTGGTCCCATAATGTAACGCAAATGTCTCCTCGCAGCCTCTCAGTACGCCACTCATGGTCTCCTGGTACTTTTTGGATTGTCTGGAGAAGACATTGAAAGAATTAGAGTTAAACAATGCTAACACTAGCTGCACTGCGACGAGTATATGAGAGCTTATTCTTATCCAGGGGTGTATGTCCGCATTCAGCCCCCATTCCCACACTTGCTCCCACCATGTCGGATCTCTCAAGTGCTCTTCCATATCATTGATTAGCCTTTTACACACCGCCTGTAACACGTAATGCTGATTCCTCACCTTTCGTAAGACACCTTTCAACTTTGTCAGACTTTCGGGAAGGTTGGGAATTGGGGCCTGCTTAGGTTCGTCATAGTGTTCCAGGGCATGGTGGAGTGTGTCGGAGGGGTTGACTGAGACCTGACCCCTTTGTTGGACGTACATCATTCACGCGTGTCTGATAGTAACTGGGAGCCGGGGTTCCCTTGTATCCTGAGCGGGTGTGATGGTTTTCTCTGTGGGTAATTTCTAATATACAACCCTCCGTTCGGTTGTACCCGCATTTGTCCAGCACCCCCCCCCGTTCCAACTGGATGGGAGCAAATTGTGAGGCTACCTTTCCTCCTGCACCCGCTCAGTGATTCCCCGTGTATGCCCTCATTCTTGCATATGGCATGCATATCTATGGGGTAGTACCGGAGGGAGTCATTGTCTCAGATTAACCCAATGTTCTCCACTTGGTACTGAGGGTGTGGGCCCGTGTCTGCTGTGACTGAGGGGATTGCCCATACCTATCACGTTCATTTGGTTTGAGGTGCACTTCTGAATCACCGCATACACCCTGGTCACTCCTTTCAATGTACATGCGTCGATGACGCCTGGGTTCTTGTCCATCCCCCACAACCGGGCACTGTTGATCCAGCCCGGTACCTCCCCACTTTGGATCTTGCCCAGATTGTGTCTTAATTGCCCGATCATCCACCGGCCGTAAGCTGGCTTTTTTGGGTGCTGTCCTCTTGTCGTTCCTCCCTTTCTGTTAATTGGCTGGTGGCTTTAGCATGGGTCTCTATAACGTGTACGCTTTCCAATACAGATGCCACACTCTTGCCCCCTAGGGCCGCTGCCGTTTCACCACCCCTCGCTACTCTTATGAGCAAGCTGCCTCATGATCCCTTTAAGATTCGTGACCTCGGAGTTGATTCCTTGAATGTCGAGAGAGTTTACCAGGGAAGTCCCTGTGTTCACCCTTGTCAGTACATTGTTAACTAACTCTCTCTTCTGGTGGTGCCCTGAATCTAGTGGCTCCCGTGGCGTCGGCCGCCTGATTAATCACAGCCTTACTCAGTAATTTGTACAGTTTTCGTAGGGGCGCTTGGTTTCTGCAATACTCTGGCAGTCGCATACCTGCCAGGTTCACAATTACCTGTACAATTTCATGTTTAACATTATCATACAAGAGTTCACCGTCCGTATACAGTACCAGTCCATTCTGTGGCCCAGGGGTCATGTCTGGGCAAGATAGTCTCTGTGGTGTCGTCGTGTCCTGTGATAGCAGGGTGGTGTCGGTCCGGGGGTCCGCCGTTGCAGTCAACTCTCCGTGTTTGGCCCTCAAGATCCAATGCCAGGTATCTGTCATTCCCAAGTCTTCCTCCCCGGGACAGTGACCCCAGTTGTTGTTCTCCTGGGGTGTGAAGGTAAATTGCGAAAAATCTCTCACACACTGTAGCTTTCTCCTTTACGTCCCTCCTTGTGCACAGCCCACGGTGACCCTCCCCGTAGTTGAGGATTCCCCCTTTTGTCTTTCAGATGGCCGGTCCTCCAGATCGGGAATGAATCCTAAACCACTTGGCCTACACAGTACGGACTGCTCGTTGCCCGTTTTCCCCCCGCTGCCTGGTAATTTAGTCTTTCTTACTTACATCATACCTTTTCAGTTGCGACCAGTGTTTCCACCTAGCTTTTCCCTTCATATCGGCGCAGGCACGTGAATAATTCCGTACGGTCCAGTCCATTTTGGGGCAAAACCTGGTTGGCTAGGGGTGATTTGAACAAACACCATGTCTCCGACCTCAGCCGGTGGTGACGGGGGTCCCCCTTTTGTCCTCTCTTCTAAATCCCTGATAGCCTGTTGGTCCTTCACTTCCTGTTGTAATTCCTTTAGCTGTCCATCCAATTGCTTAATATCGTTTTTAATTTTATCTCTGATGGGTCCCATATCCTCACTTCCGGTGGCTCTGCCCTCTGGCAAGCGCATCGCCCTCCCGGTCAGCAACTCATAAAGGGGTTTATCTTAAATCCAGCATTTTTCAGTGTCCTTATGACTATCAGAGGAGAGCTCCGATGTGGCCCCTTTCCGATTCTGACGCTATTAGGATATCATCTGCATATTATAAGATTGTACTGTTGTTAGACTCTACGTCGCACGGACTCAGCTTCTCACTCGTGACCCGATGGAAGATGTTGGGGCTGTTGTGGAATCCCTGTGGGAGCCTCGCCCATGTTCACCGTCTCCCTCCCACTGTGAAAGCGAATTTATCTTGGGATTCCTGGTCCAATGGTATCGACCAAAATCCATTGGCTACATCTAACACTGTAAATATTTTATGTTCGGGTTTTTACAATTAAAGCACACCTCGGGTTTAGGAACGGCTGCTGCAGTGGCCACCATTTCAGTGGGGTCTGTAACCTCACTGCCGACACCTTTATCTTAGTTTTCCCTATGTGGTTATCTACCCCGGTGGCCCATCTTCCTCGATCATATGTGTTCTTGTCTACTAGCCCGGGCCCGGTGTCTAGGATCGCCTGGTGGGCCCGGTGTCTAGGATCGCCTGGTGGGCCCGGTGTTTAGGATCGCCTGGTGGGCCCAGGCCTGGTGTTTAGGATTGCCTGGTGGGCCAGGCTAAGGCCATCCTTGTACAATTGCATAATCTGTACATCGTCTCGGTTCAGCGCAGCACCTACAACCCTGTAGTTACAATATGCCTCAAACCTCCGATTGCCATATTCATGGGCACTCTCGCCCTTTTCTTGTTTTACTCCAGTCACTGTATTCCAATTAACTGGGGCTTGCCCTAAGTCTTGTGCCATTTCTGCTCTAAAGGCTCGGAAATCAGCTTGCTGCTGTGCCTGGTCTGCCTGGTTGTCCGGGCACCAGGGGCACATGCTCTATCTTAATTGGGGCCACGGGTTACGGGGGTGGTGATTCCCAACCCGCTTCCCGTTGTTCCTCATATCCTGCTGCTTGTTCCACCAGCCCGTTCCAATCTACATTATCTGCGTATTGTGCAGCTACTGGTGGCTGTGGTAAAGCTGCCGAAACTGACATGAGATTTTTTGCCTGGACCAGCTCTTCATTTTGGGATTTGTTGGCCAACATTCGATTTACTTTCTTACTTAACTCTACGTGTTGTCTTAACATTAGGATCCAGGCTTCATCATCTTTGTCTTTTTTCTGATTATCCCACCATTTTCTCTGATCAGCGGGTGAGTCAAATGGGTTCCAATTGTTCTTTATCATTTTGCCTATCGATTTCTTATTTTTGTCAGCTCAATGCTGTGTCAAGGATCCCTCTGGTCCCCACTCGAGTTTGTCACCACTGGCCATCTCTGGGTAAGACGGTCGGGGTATAGTTGTTGTCAGCGGTACGGTTCTTACCCTGGGTCCTTTCTGACCGAACTCGTTACTTGCGGCTAATACCGGATGTAATTATAACAATCTATAAGACAAGCGAACTACCCCACCCTTACCACCCCTTGAACTATTGCCTGGAGCCCAGGTTTCTGATACGTGGGGCGCCTGACGGTTCCTGGATCGGGACGGAGTCGGATTTAGTATGAATAAAAATGAATTCACACTGACTCATCCCATTTCCCCGTCGGTGTCCTGCATCCTTCGGGCCCTGCTCGCAGCACCAATTGAAAGGTCCGAGGAATACTCTGGGACAAAATTTCAACACTCGGAGTCCAGATGCAATATTCAGGTGGTTCCTTTATTACACATGCAGGGAGAAAATGCTGGGAAATTCGGGCGCTTCTCCACCGAGGTTGAAATGAGCACAGTTTATATATCTTTTACTATCAGTTACAACTTAATGGTATTCGTTAGACAAAGGCCACAGCACAATGACCCCCCCCCCCGGTGGGCTGATAATTGTGTTCTTGTACAGTAATTGCAGTGCAGGGACTGGGCATTGTCCTTTTGAAGATTGCTATCAGACGGTGCGAAATGGGCTTCCCCATCTCTTGATTGAGTTATCCCGTGTCCCCGCCCGTGTGTCTCCCATTTCCTAACTGCAAATTTACAGCTGAGCCCTTTGTACAAGTTTATAGCTTTCATGTAAGGCTGCGACTGTTTGTGTATGCTTTGGTGCCTTAGCTGCTGGTCCTGGCTAGTACTTTAAAATAAATCCAAATTTTCTGCATCTTCAACGTCGATGTCCTTTTGAAGTTCAAGACTATGCTCATCACAGTTGACAACATTTTGAATCTTTGTATCAACTGCAAATGTTGAAGTCGTGCCCTGCAAACCACAGTCTAGAGCATTAATATATATCAGAAAGAGCAAGGGCCCCACAACTGACCCCTGAGGAACCCCACTACAAACCTTCCTCCAATCTGGAAAACAACCATTTATCACTACTGTTTCCTGTCACTCAACCAATTTCTTATCCAAGTGCCTACTTTCCCTTTTATTCCAGGAGCTAGAATTTTGCTCACAAGTCTGTTGTGTGGCACTGTCTCAAATGCCTTTTGAAAATCCATATACACCACATCAACAGCATTTCCTTCATCAGCCTTCTCTGTTACCTCCGCAAAACTCCAAGTTAGTTCAACATGATTTTCCCTTGATGAAGCCATGCTGACTTTCCTTAATTATCCTGCACTTGTCTAGGTGATTATTGATTTTATCCGGTACTATAGTTTCCAGAAGTTTCCCTACCACTGAGGTCAAACTGACTGGTCTGTAGTTGCCAGCTTTATCCTTGCAACCCTTTTTGAACAAGGGTGTAACATTCACAATTCTCCAGTCCTCTGGCACCTCGCCGGTGTCTAAGGAAGACTGGAAGACTCGGATGCATCTCATCCGGTCCTGGTACCTTATCTGTTTTAAGTAAAGATAGCCTTTCCAACACCACCTTCCTATCAATTGTAAATTCTTCTACTGTACCAGTTACCTCCTCTCTCACCTCGGCCTGGGTAGCATCGTCTTCCTTTGTAAAGACAGACGTTACTTGTTCAATACCTCCACTATTTCTCCAGCCTCCACGTGCAAGTCCCGTTTGTTGTCCCTAATCCGCCCTACCCTTTCTTTTACCAACCTTTCTTTTTATATACATGTTGATAGAAGACCTTGAAATTCCCTTTTATGTTCGCTGGAAGCTTCTTTTCAGGCTCTCTCCTTGCTTTTCTTATTAGTTTCTTCACTTCCCTTTTGGTCTTTCTATATTTAGCCTGATTGTCGATTGTAGTTTCCACCTGACATATGTGCACTCCTTCCATTTCAACCTCACCTCCATCTCTCATCATCCAGGGGCGTTCTGGATTTATTTGTCCGACCTTTCCCTGCAAGGGAATATACCTTGACATTGTCTACAATACTTTCTCTCTGAACATGGTCCATTGTTCAGCCACTGTCTTTTCCGCCAACATTCGATTCCAACTCACTTGACTCAGGTGCATTGTCATCTCATCGAAGTTGTCTTTCCCCCAATTAATTATCCCTGCTCTGGATTGTTCTCTGTCCTTTTCCATGGGCAATCTAAACCTTATGATACAATGATCACCGTCCCCTCGAGGCTCTCCCAGTGATATTTGACCACTTGGGCCAACTCATTGCCCAGAAGCAGGTCCAGCAGTGCCTGCCCTCTGGTTGGATTGGAAAGATGCTGCCGCCGAAAATGATCTTAAGCACATTCCAGGAACTCTGGCCCCTCTTGTCCCTTTGCACTATTCCTATCCCAGTGTGAATTTGAATAGTTGAAGTCCCCCATTACGATTACTCTATAATTCTTGCACCTCTATGAAATTACTTTGCAAATTTATCTCTCCACATCCCTTCCACTAGTTGGCGATCTATATACTACACTGATCAATGTCATTGCAACTTTTTCATTCCTTAGCTCTAGCCAGAGAGATCCTGTCCTTGACCCCTCTGGGACATCCTCTCTTTCCAGTACTGTAAAGCCACCTTTAACCAATATCGCCGCTCCCATCCACCCCCGGCCGTTTCCCCCCTTTCCTGTCTCTCCCAAACACCGAGAATATTTAATGCCCAGTCCTGCCCTTCTTTGAGCCAAACCTGTCGCATCGTGGCCCTGCCTGCTGTTTTGGGAACTCTGGCCATCATGTCAGGGTTAGGTTCCCCTCTGGAACTGGTGCTTTCCCCTCTGGATAGCTAGCTGTGTGCCTGCCGTCAGCATTGCTGACCTGGGCTTGTGGATTACTGGATGTCAGCTTTGCCTCAGCTCCTACATCTGGTTCATCTGCTGCTTATGCCTTTGTCACCAGAATCCTTTTCGACACATGGAGAATTTGTGCCACACAGTACTGCTTCTGGCAGCTGGAGATTCGCACGGTTTCCCTTCTCGGCAATGACAGTGTACAGCTTGGGGTAAAATGGTGTATCCGTTCTCCCTCAGATTCTTTTGTCTCAGCAGTATTTGATCAGACTGTCTCGTGCCCCCCCACCGCCCGCCTTCAGTGGTCTCCATAAAGCTTTGCAGCAGCCTCTGCATTTTTTCAGCATCATGATCTCAGACCTCCTGATCTACACTGATCTCCCTCAGCTCTGGCATCTTGCTGTTGCTTTGTATCCAAGTAGCAGCTCAGCTGGTCTCTTCCTGTTGTGTGTGTCTGTGTGGAGTTGTTCAGTACATGGCCACTAAGTTTTTTCAGGGTTTTAACCTCCAAATCCACTCACCCAATATTAGTTTGTTCTTTTGAGACTTTAACCATTCAGGCAACAGAACACAATCTAGTAATGTAACTCAGGAATGTTTATTAAGCACCAAAAATAAGAATTAACCAATTAGGCAGTGAATTTACTGACTTAATACAGTTTTTACTTCTCCATTCAAGCTAGGCTCACTTGCTCTCTCTCTCTCCCGTCTCTCTCCCCCTCCCCCCTCTCTTTCTCCCTCTCTCTCCCCCTCCCCCCTCTCTCTCTCCCCCTCCTTCCCCCTTTCCCTCTCTCTCCCCCTCCCCCCCCTCTCTCTCTCTCTTTCTCCCTCTCTCTCCCCCTCCCCCCTCTCTCTCTCCCTCTCTCTCCCCCTCCTTCCCCCTCTCCCTCTCTCTCCCCCTCCCCCCTCTCTCTCTCTCTCCCCCCTCCACCCCTCTCTCTCACTCCCCCTCCCCCCCTCTCTCTCTCTCCCCCTCCCCCCACCTTTTCTCTATCAGTTCTGTGGTCTACTGCTCCCAGTTCAATCTTCAAATTCATAGTGCCTGACAGCTTAAAGCTGGTGCTTTTAACTCTTTCCAAAGTACAACCCATGTGCATGATGAGTTCTATTTTTGGATTATGTTAGGAGAGTGTGGTGCCCAACACTACTGATTAACATTTAGACTCATTCACCTAAATGTTACAAATTAATTTTTAAAATAGTGAAAGTGCAAATTGGTACATAGCGTCATAGAAATTACAAAGTTACAGAAAGTACAAACAGTCTACACAAATGCATATATCAGTGCATAGAGATTACTGCTGTATTAAACTTAAGGTAACAAGGTTACCTTGAGGTCACCCCACCAGCCTCTGCATTCGAAGGATCATCCTGCGCCATTTCCGCCAACTCCAGCATGATGCCACCACCAAACACATCTTCCCTTCACCCCCCCGGTGGCATTCCGCAGGGATCGTTCCCTCCGAGACACCCTGATCCACTCCTCCATCAGCCCCAACACCTCAACCCCCTCCCACAGCACCTTCCCATGCATCCGCAGAAGGTGCAACACCTGTCCCTTTACTTCCCCTCTCCTCACCGTCCAAGGGCCCATACACTCCTTTCAAGTGAAGCAGCATTTCACTTGCACTTCCCTCAATTTAGTCTACTGCATTCACTTCTCCCAATGGGAGAGACCAAACGCAGACTGGGTGACAGCTTGGAGGAACACCTCCGGCCTGTCTGCAAGTATGACCCAGACCTCCCTGTCGCTTGCCATTTCAACACTCCACCCTGCTCTCATGCCCGTCCTTGGCTTGCTGCATTGTTCCAGTGAAGCTCAACGCAAACTGGAGGAACAGCACCTCATCTTCCGACCAGGTACTTTACAGCCTTCCGGACTGAATATTGAGTTCAACAACTTTAGATCATGAACTGTCTCTTCCCCTTTTTCCAGTAATTTATATGTATTTTTCTTTTCCCACCTATTTCTATTATTTTTCAATGTATTTCCATCCATTGTTTTATCTCTACCTTTTAGCCTATTTCGATCCCTTCCCCCCACCCCACCCCCACTAGGGCTATCTGTACCTTGCTCGTCCTGCTTTCTACCCTTAATGTCACCATTAGCACATTTCTTAGCTAATATCACCACCGTGAACACCTCTTTGGCCTTTTGTCTATGACATCTTTTGGCAATCTCCACCTATCACTGGTCCTTTATCCAGCTCTACCTGTCCCACCTCCCCTTAAACCAGCTTATATTTCACTTCTTTTCTATTTTTTCTTAGTTCTGGTGAAGAGTCATACAGACTTGAAACGTTAACTGTGCTCCTCTCCGCAGATGCTGTCAGACCTGCTGAGTTCCTCCAGGTATTTTTGTTTTTGTTTTGGATTTCCAGCATCTGCAATTTTTTGCTTTTATCTTAAGGTAACAAGGTACAGGTACAAGATATAGACTAATATATCACAGGTTCATAAAGAATAAAAGTCACAGGAACTACACAGCTACAAAAACCGATTACAGAACTTCACTAAATTTACAGAGACGAGGATGGTTATATATTTACAACACTCCCAGTTTAAAAAGACTAAGCTGGTTCTGATTAATTGTTTAGAACCTTGCAGTTGTTTTACTTCACACAATAAACCTTTTAAATTTCTTCATTTAAATTTTGAAATGCAATCTGAATTTCAATTGCTAGGAAGCACAATGACGCTACATTCTAATCGAATCAACATTGACTGACTTCAGAGCACTGGCTTGGGGCCGTGTGGTGTGTCCACTCGATCAAGTGTGGATCTGACTTTTAACAAGGGCCTAGTCATGTGATGCACTAATGTCCTGTATTGACTACAATTCAGCAAAGTCATGTTGGGTTAATTGATGAACATACTTCGATTGGTTGATCACTAAACATGACTGAACTACAAGCTAATTATTAAAGCTAAACTTTCTACAAATCCCCACCCTGAGGATAAAAGGCTTCAGCATTCGATGGCTCACATAACAATTCTGTCCCTGCTTTTTGGAGCAGCCCAGCTCAAATCAGTTGTGCCTCTCTGAAGTCTCCGGGTGAGGTGTTTGTTTTTTTGATTGATGGGATGTGGGTGTCGCTGGCTCGGCCAACATTTATTGCCCATCCCTAATCGCGTTTAGCTGGACTTTTCACAAACCTTCACTCCCTCCACCACCGATGCACAGTAGCAGCAGTGTGTACCATCCCCAAGATGCACTGCAAAAATTCACCAAGGCTCCTTGTACTGCACCTTCCAAACCCACCACCGCTACCACCTAGAAGGAGAAGGGTAGCAGACACATGGAATCACCACCACCTGGAAGCTCCCATTCAAGCCCCTCACCATCCTGACTGGGAAATATATCACCTTTCCTTCACTGTCACTGGGTCAAAACCCTGGAACTCCCTCCCTAACAGTGCTATGGATGCACCTACACCACATAGACTGAAGCAGTTCAAGAAGGCAGCTCACCATCACCTTCTCAAGGGTAACTAGGGATGGGCAATAGATGCTGGTCTAGGCAGTGATGTCCACACCCACGAATAAGTCTTCACCCCTTTGTAGTGCCAGGTTAGGCCGCATTCACTGAGCTACGATGATCTGTGAGACCCTCTGGGGATTGGACTGGAGCGTTCTGCCAGATCTGTCGAGGCTTCAGAATCGCATCTTCAAGATGCCAATATTCTCCTCTACCAACGTGCAGGTAGCGGTATGAGGCTCACTAACCTAACTGTTTAATTGATGTCTAGATGTCTTCTAGAATTCTTATCTGCCTGTGCTTGGTACAAGTTAATTTTAAAAAATGGTGAAAGTACAGAGTGACACGTTGCCTTACAGAAATTACAAAGTTACAGAAGGTACATACAGTCTACAGAAATACATATAGGCCAGACTTTTCACCTGGGCGGGCGTGCGCCCGACTTGAACAAGTGTAAAATGACGGGCGATGGCGGCGGGCGAGTGTCCTGGTGTCATCGCGCACTCGTGCGATATTTCGCTCGGCGGACCCACGCAGAAGTCGGAGCCGCGCCTGCCATTGATAAAGAGGCCAGTTAAGGCCCTTAGCAACTCAGCTGATGCTGATTGAATGTTCCCCGTGCGACTTGTCAGTCCTTGCACAGGCAGGTGGGCAGCCCACAATTCGCTAAACCTCATCCACGTGCGGCGTAAGAAGGGTCAGCAGCATTGTCGATGTGAGTAGTGAGGAGTTTTGGAGATAACTTGCTGCTGGTGGCTTATTGGTACTTGTCAGCTGAATCTCTGATCGGGGCTTCATTCAGAGCATTTCCACACGTCATTCCAGGACTCGTTGGTGTCTTCCAGGCCCCCTGAGGATTCGGATCGTGTGGACCCTTCCAGGTATCAGACAGCCTTGTGGTCTCTGCTGGAGGCACCTCCTCTGAGGAGGGAGGGGCAGAAGGGGGAGGAGGCCAAGTGTCCCAATGCAGGTCCAGGGGAGTGACCTGCGGGAGGAGAGTTGCAGGCACAAGGGGCGCAGGGCCAGCAGGTAGACCAAGGCACAAGGGGCCGCAGAAGATGCCACTATCCTGCTGCCAGGGTTTACAGGCAGTGATGTAGCTACTTCAATATGTCTGAGGTGCAATGCTGAAGGTGGCTCCATCGTTCCAGCGAGACTGTGACCTCCATTTGTCAGATGATCGGGCCTGAGATGACCTCCGACTGCGTGGATGGACACTTCATGCCAGTGGCTCTGAAGGTCACTGTGGCCTTCAATGTCTATGCCTCTGGCTCTTTCCAGGGCTCAGTGGAGCATCTGTGTGGAGCCTCCCAATCAGCTGTCCACAGTTGTGTCAAGCTGGTGACAGAAGCTCTGTTCAGGCGGGTATTGACTTCACTCATTTCCGTAAGACGAGGCCAGCCAGGCTGAGCGAGCCAGAGGCTTTGCAGCGATTACTGGGATGCCCTCCCATCCTGGGTGCAAGTGGGTAAGCCGGATGCCTTCGTCAACAGGAAGGGATTCCCCTCCATGAACGTGCAGATAGTGTGTGACCATAGGATGCAGATTCTGCAAGTCTATGCAAGGTACCCAGGCAGACCCCATGTCACTTACATCCTGAGACACTCCCAGGCGTCAAGGCTATTCAGTGCTACAGCCCATCTGGATTGATGGCTCCTGGGAGACTAGTGCTATCCCCTGAAAAGGTGGCTCATGATGCCTCTCCGTCATCCAAGAGCAGCAATACAACAGGAGCCAAGCCTCCAAAGGGGGGTGGTAAGAGAGGACCAAAAGACTTCAGAAGATGCGCTTCCGATGCCTGGACCGTTCGGGGGAGCACTACAATAACCCCCCAGAGCGGGTGTCACTGATAGTGCTTGCATGCTACGCTCTCCACAATCTGGCAATGGCAAAGGGGGACCCACTGGAGGAAGAGGATCTTGACACAGCTCCATAGGCCACAGATGATGAATCCCGGAGTGAGTCCGAAGAGGAGCACAGTGAGGAAAACGCTGAGGGTGTGGAGGGAGACTCAGTAACGTCTATGGAGGCAGGGATGCCTTGATCCAACGCTCCTTCAGCTAGGCTGCCAAATAAGAACTACCACCTCATGCCAGGGCTGCCACCTCCATCCTGGATCACAGAAATCACCCTTTCCTTGGGCCCCAAGATAGACGCAGTGCCTGTGCAATAAAGTTTTGAGCCACCCACATCCAGCATTACATACCGGCGTACCCTGCACCTACAAAATAAATGAAACAGACACACGCCAATAACACAAAAGCAAATATAATTTAATGTTGGAAGTCACATAGTATTGAAGGGAACAATATCCGCTGTTGGTGGTCACACCATTAAAACAAGATAAACAAAACAGGGAACAATAGATGACCGGTGACCAGTCCCTCTTGTTCTTAAGGTGCTTTAAACTTGCGTTTACGGGTGCTCTCCCCTCACTGGCACCGACATTGGAGACAGCCTGCTGACTCTGCTGTCCTGTTGGCCTTGATGATCTTGGTGTCGTCCTCTGGCCAGTGGAGCCTGTGCTGGCCCCGCCTGGGAGGGAGCGGCCAGTGCCACGGCTGGCATCGTCCCAGTCATCGCAGCCTCATCAAATGTGACAGTCACTGGCAGAGGGATGGAGGAGCTGCTGCCATCATCCAGAGCGCCCTGAGAGGAGCCCGCAGAGACAACAAGAAGGTCATGATCCAACGTGAGGTCGCTGTGCACCTCCCTGCTTGCTGCTGATGGATGGGCAGCTAGCTGGGATACTGGGTGCCCCATCCACTTCCCACACTGACACTGACCACTTGAGGTTAGCGTCTGTGTGAGGGGTTGCAGGCCTGAGCGCAACCCCAGGAACCCCTGATTCTGTCCCTGGAGCAGCCTCTCCATGAGACTCACCACTCTCCTCATGGAGGCGGCAGTGCGCTCAACCATGAGGGTCAACGCAGTGCCGCTGCTGCACCGGAACTCTTCCACAATGGAGACCATGGCACACATTCCCTCATTTATCCCCGCCAGATCCTTCCGCATATCCCACTCTCTGCCTCTGCCTGCACCTCAAGCGAGTGTGAAGCACAGTCACCACATGGTCCCATTGCGGAGTCCGAGTAAAGAGTGGCTCCACCGTGAGGATTCTCAACTGTGGCTGGTCTCCCTTCTCCTCAAACACCTTCAGGAACTGGGCACAGGCAGCAACATTCTTGAAGGTCACATTGAAGTATCCAGCGCTGGGCAAGTCCTGCAGACAGTAGGTCTCAGCAGCTTCAATTCCACAGGATTCCAAAAGGACTCTTTTAATGAAGAAGGCTCAGCCAATGGGTGTCCCTCCTTCGCTGTCCTTCACTGCCTCCCTAACGCTGGTTTGGGGCTTGACTGGTTGCAGCCATCACTCCTGTTCGGCACTGAAGCCTCTTCAAAGGAGGACAAACAACCACAGAAGAGCCTCCAATACCAAAGGGCAAAAAGGCCAAAAGCTTTGCTGAAAAGAAATGATACCCACAAAAACTACATTTGCACATATGCAGAAGCAACATGATCATGGTCTCTCCCTGCCAGGTATCAGCCCGAAGGACTTGCTCAGTTTCTCCAGCATTTTCATTTTTTACTCCCAATCATTTTATGATCGGCTGCCCATCTGGGCTTGAATGTGACATATTAAAGTGATAAGGACAGTGGGTGAAGGGGAGGTTACATCGCGCTGCCCAGTAACAGGAGGTGGTGGGTGGGTGTTGCTCGGGGTTGACTCTGGGGCTCCTGTTAGACTGAAACTTTATTAAACCAAACAATATCTTTTATATTCCAATTCAAACCAGTTAAAGTTAACAAAAGGCCAAAGTCTGTTCCCACTGGTGGACAATCATAGATTTGGAAATTAAAATGCATGTTGTTTATTTCACATCACTGTTCACTGTGTTTTGAATATCACCTCAAATCTTGTTTCTAACAACACTAATAATAATTTTGGAGATAAAAAGTAAAGATATTTGCCTTTTACCAAAAGAATCACCATGATCTTTCCAATCACTGGTGAGAAACGAACATTGGAATTACTGGATGGAAAGAAGACTTGGGGCAGAATTTTTTGCACCGGCGTTCGGGCGCATGCCCAACACGCTCGAGCGTAAGGTGACGCGCGAAGACCTCGGGCGAGCGTCCCAACGTCATCGCACACTCACGGATAGTTCAGTCAGCGGGCACGCATGGGAGTCAGAGCCGCTCCCGCCATTAATTAAGAGGCCAGTTAAGGCCCTTAAGCCAAGTGACACCGATTTAACGTTGCCAGTGCAAGTTTGCGCTCATCGCTCGGGCAGCCGACCATTTGCAAACCTCATCCACGGGCGGGATAATAAGGGTCAGCAGCATTTCCAGTGTGAGTAATGAGGGGTTTTGGCAATAGTTTGTTGCTGGTTGCTTATCGGTACTTGGCAGCTTCATCTCTGTTCAGGGCTTCATTTCAGGACTCACTGGTGTCTCCCAGGCCCCCTGACGATTTTGATCGTGTGGCCCCTTCTAGGTATCAGACAGCCTCCTGTTACCTTGGTCATGGGGATTGTGGTCTCCGCTGGGCAGCATCTCCTCTGAGGAGGAAGAGAGGGGCAGAAGGGGGAGGAGGCCAGGTGTCCCAATGCAGCTTCCAGGGGAGTGACCTGCGGGAGGAGAGTTGCAGGCACAAGGGGCGCAGGGCCAGCAGGTAGTCCAAGGCAGAAGGGGCTGCAGGTGCCGCCACTATCCTGCTGCCAGGGTTTACAGGCTGCGATGCAGCTACCTCAATATATCCAAGGTGCAATGCTGAAGGACCTGCAGATCTGACTGTGGGTGGACACCCCATGCCAGTGTCTCTGAAGGTCACTGTGGCCCTCAACTTCTATCCATTGGCTCTTTCCAGGGCTCAGTGGGAGATCTATGTGGAGCCTCCCAATCAGCTGTCCACAGTTGTGTCAAGCTAGTGACAGAAGCTCTGTTCAGGCGGGTATTGACTGTCATTCATTTCTGTATGGATGAGGGTAGCCAGGCTGAGTGAGGCAGAGGCTTCGCAGTGATTGGTGGATGCCCCCATGTCCAGGGTGCCATCCCCTGACACACATGTGGCCATCAAGGTGCCAGTGGGTAAGCCGGGAGCCTTCGTCAACAGGAAGGGATCTCACTCCATGAACGTGCAGATAGTGTGTGACCATAAGATGCAGATTCTGCAAGTCTGTGCAAGGTACCCAGGCAGCTCCCGTGACCCGTACACCCTGAGACTCTCCCAGGCGCCGCGGCTTTTCAGTGCTCCAGCCCGGCTGGATGGATGGCTGCTGGGTGACAAGGGCTATCCGTTGAAAAGGTGGCTCATGACTCCTCTCCGTCACCCAAGAACAGAGGCCGAACAGCATTACAACAGGAGCCACACTTCCACAAGGGTGGAGGGGATAGAGAAGACCATATCTTCAGAAGATGCGCTTCCGATGCCTGGACTGTTCAGGGGGAGTACCACAATAACCCCCCTAGAGCGGGTGTCACTGATAGTGCTTGCACGCTGCACCCTCCACAATCTGGCAATGGCAAGGCGGGACCCACTGGAGGAAGAGGATCTTGAGGGAGCTCCACAGGCCACATATGATGAATCCCGTAGTGAGTCAGAATAGGAGCGCAGTGAGGAGAACGCTGAGGGTGTGGAGGGAGACCTCTCTAATCTCCGGTGTGGCAGGCACACCAGGGATGCCTTGATCCAACGCTCCTTCAGCTAGGCTGCCAAATAAGAACTACCACCACATGCCAGGGCTGCCACCTCCATCCTGGATCACAGAAATCACCCTTTCCCTGGTCCCCAAGATACACTCAGTGCCTGTGCAATAAAGTTTCGAGCCACCCACATCCAGCATTACATACCGGCGTACCCTGCACCTACAAAATAAATGAAACAGACTCACGCCAATAACACAAAAGCAAATCTAGTCTGATGTTGGAACTCACATGGCTTTGAAGGGAACAATATCCGCTGTTGGTGGTCACACCATTAAGTAAAGAAAAACAAAAAGAGAAACAAAAGATCACCCGTGACCAGTCCCTCTTGTGCTTAAGGTGCTTTAAACTAATGTTTACAGCTGCTATGCCTAGGTGCTCCCCACTCGCTGGCACCGACATTGGAGACAGCCTGCTGACTCTGCTGTCCTGTTGGCCTTGATGATCTTGGTGTCATCCTCTGGCCAGTGGAGCCTGTGCTGGCCCCGCCTGGGAGGGAGCGGCCAGTGCCACGGCTGGCATCGTCCCAGTCATCGCAGCCTCATCAAATGTGACAGTCACTGGCAGAGGGATGGAGGAGCTGCTGCCATCATCCAGAGCGCCCTGAGAGGAGCCCGCAGAGACAACAAGAAGGTCGTGATCCAACGTGAGGTCGCTGTGCACCTCCCTGCTTGCTGCTGATGGATGGGCAGCTAGCTGGGATACTGGGTGCCTCATCCACTTCCCACACTGACACTGACCACTTGAGGTTAGCGTCTGTGTGAGGGCTTGCAGGCCTGAGCGCAACCCCAGGAACCCCTGATTCTGTCCCTGGAGCAGCCTCTCCATGAGAGTCGCCACTCTCTCAATGGAGGAGGAAGTGCGTTCGGCCATGAGGGTCAACACAGTGCTGATGCTCCACAGGGACTCCTCCATACTGGAGACCATGGCACGAATACCCTCGTGTATCTCCGCCAGATCCTCCCGCACATCCCGTTGGACATCCAGCATCTGTCGCCTAATGGACAACTCCAGAGACTCATCATCAGCCCTGAGCACTCTCTGCCTCTGCCTACACCTCAAGCGAGTGTGAAGTGCCTTCACCAATGTGCACTGAGATACTATCTGCCGAACTGATGCCCACCGAGGTGCTGGTATCTGCGCTGGTGTCTGGTTCAGAGAGTGGGTGTGGCGGATGTGCTTGGGGAGCATGGTGGTCCTCTGGGGTCAGGTATAGCTCCTGGGGGTTGTGTGCTTCGCTGCTTGGTGGCAGACCTAGGGGAGAATGAGGACAAGTCATTAGTTTAATGCATGCCAGGCACCCTGGTGAGACAATGGCGATGTGCATCATGGTGCCATCATCATTCAGTGGCCTATGGAGACTCCAGTCTGGAGGCTACCATGAATAATGAGACTACATGTTTGCACCATCCGACACTCTCACCTCAGTGCACTGCACTCTTACCTTCACCTGGCACTCCCAGCCTCTCCATGGCTGGTTAATTGAGATGCGTGGCACCTCTCAAGCTCCAAGTCCTCCTGCTCATTGTGGGAGAGGCTGAGAAGGTGTGGGGGTCCTCCGCCTGTCCGTGACCTCTCAATATTGTTATAGGATATCTTTTCCTGAAAGGACAGAGGAGCATTGATTGGTCCACTCTCTCCCTGCAGCACCATTGCAGCCTGGCCAACCCCACCTGAGGAGCACCTCACAGGGCTCATCCGAGTTGGGGGCCTCATGCCGCAAGGCACTCAGTCCAAGCAGCCAGGACTCAGCCCCTGGGACAGCTCCGGTGTCGTAGACAGTTGGCAGTCACACTGTAAAACCCCTGAGCTCCACGAGGAGACGGCCAGCCCTTAACATTTCACCACACTGACCCATGCCAACATGGTACTCGCCCTTCCTGAGCGCAGCAGGTCATTAAACCACATCGTGGCTGCTCACCCGGGCTGCCACCTCCTCCCATGCCCTCTTGCTGAGGTGCAGTGGCCTCCTCCTCCTATCTCTGGGGATAAGGGTGTCCCTCCTGGCAGCCACCCCCTCCAGGAGGACGACGAGGCACTCGTCCGAAAAACAGGGTACCGAGTGACCAGCCGACCTCCTCTCCCGCCTGGTCTCTGCATCCTCGTTTGCAGCCATGTCCTTGCAGCAACTCTGACCCGGGCAGCCTCCCTGGCGCTGCCTGCGTCGTTCTTGAACTGGCTGCCGGGTCGCCATTGGACCCAGCGGCCAACAGGCCCCCGCCTGCCCCTTCTCAAACATTTCTGCAGCTGGCGTTCACGCTGGGGGGACAGTTAAGGCCTTAATTGGTCCGCACAGTGTGAAATCGTGGTCACAGCCCACTCGTGGGCAGTGGTCCATTTCCCAGCCGCTCCCGCTCACCCTGCAAATCCTGCCCAACGTGGGCAAAATTCTGCCCTTAAGGTTCATCCAGTTCACCACCTGTGGTAGTTGCATGATAGGATGTTGATGGAGTTGTTCACTAATCACAGCGATCAAACTCTTATCAATTTGTCTCCAACAGGCCCAGGTATAAGGTGAGCAAAACTCCCAGGCCAGAATTTTGAGCTCGGTGTGCAGGCGCCCGCCCGACATGCCCGACTGTGATATAAAGCGAGTTGACCTCAGCCGAGCGCACTCTCAGCATATTTCGCTAGGTGGGTGCACGATGGGGTCGGAGGCGCACCGTCCATTAATTAACTGGCCAGTTAAGGCCCTTGAGACACTAAGTGTCCCGGACTTTACGTAGCCCGTGCGATTTTCAGGCTACCGCATGGGCTAAATGTGCTGGCGTGCAGGCCACATTGACAAAAACCTCATCCACGAGTGGGGTAAGAGGGGTCAGAGAGCTTGTAAATGTGAGTAGTTTGTAGTTTAGGATATAACTTGCTGCTGGTTGCTTGTGTGAATAAGGCATCTTCATTTCGCTTCAGAAGTGCTTTGACAGAAATAAGAGGCTTCAGTTCAGGACTCAGTTTTGTTTTCCAGGCTCCCGGAGGATTCATAACATTTGAGGCCTTCCAGGTATCAGACAGCCTTGGCTTACCCTGCGAAAAGGGATTGTGATCTCCGCTGGAGGCCCCTATTCTGAAGAGGAAGAGAGGGGTAGAAGAGGGAGGAGACCAAGTGTCCCTATTCAGCCTCCAGGCTGACCTGTGGGAGGAGAGGCACAGGCACATGGGTGCGGGGCCAACAGGACGTCCGAGGCAGAAGGGACCGCAGAAGATGCCACTAACCTGCTGCCAGGGTTTAAAGACGGCGATGCAGCTACTCAATATGCCTGAGGTGCAATGCCAAAGGAGGCTCCGTGTCTCAAGGGAGACAGTGACCTCCACCTGTCAGATGATCGGCCCTGAGATCCGTTCCAACTGTGTGGGTGGACACCCCATGCCAGTGGCACTGAAGGTCACTGTGGCCCTCAACTTCTATGCCCTCCGGTATAGAAGGGGTCAGTGGGTGATCTATGTGGAGTCCCCCAGTCAGCTGTCCACAGTTGTGTCAAGCTGGTGGATGCTCTGTTCAGGCGGGTACTGTACTTTATTCACTACCGTACGGACGAGGCCAGTCAGGCAGAGCGAGCCAGAGGCTTTGCAGTGATTGTTGAGTTCCCCCACGTCCAGGGTGCAATCGACTGCACACCAGTGGCCATCAAGGCACCAGCGGGTGAGCCGGGAGCCTTCGTCAACAGGAAGGGATTCCACTCCATGAACGTGCAGATAGTGTGTGACCATAGGATGCAGATTCTGCAAGTCTGTGCAAGGTACCCAGGAGGCTCCCATGACCCGTACACCCCGAGACTCTCCCAGGCGCCGCAGCTCTTCAGTGCTCCAGCCCGGCTGGATGGATGGCTGCTGGGTGACAAGGGCTATCCCCTCAGAAGGTGGCTCATGACGCCTCTCCGCCATCCAGGAAGAGAGGCTGAGCAGCAGTACAATAGGAGTCATGGCACCACAAGGGCGGTGATAGAGACAACCATCGGTCTTCTCAAGATGCACTTCCGATGCCTGGACCGTCCAGGGGGCACACTCCAGTACCCCCCAGATCGTGTGTCACTGATAGTGGTTGCATGCTGGACTCTCCACAACCTGGCATCGGAAAGGGGGGAATCAGTGGAGGATGATGTTGCCACAGCTGCTCTGGCAGCAGACAATGAGTCCAGTCGTGAGTCCGAGGACGAACACGGTCAGGAGAACGCTGAAGAGATAGATGCCGACCTGGGCAACCTCCAGGGAAGCAGGGACACTCGGGAGGCTTTGATCTACTGTTCCTTCAGCTCGCCTACCACACATGAACCACCACCACATGGCAGGGCTGGAGGCTCCATACTCAATACCTGAGAGCAACAGTTGCTTGGTCAGCAACATGCACTATGTGCCATTTCAATAAAGCTCAGTGACAAACAGTCACTCATAACATCATGGATTCCCCTTCACCTGCAGAACTAATGAAGCACCCAGAGGCTTGTTGAGAACCAACCCATTTAATGCTTTACAGCTTGGCATACAGAAATTAAACTAAATGAAAATGTGTTCAACACCAGCACCAACTTAACAGGAACTTAAAAGCGGGACAAAAGAAAACGACTAGTGTTAAGCCCGTGTTGTGCATAAAGTGCTTTACATTTACACTGGCGGGTGCTACGTCTTGGTGCTCCCCCCTCGTTGACACTGGCATTGCAGACAGCCTGCTCACTCTGCTGTCCTGTTGGCCTTGATGACCTTGGTGGGCATCCTCTGGCCATGGAGCCTATGCTGTCCCTGCCTGGGAGGGAGTGGCCAGTGCCATGGCTGGCATCTCCCCAGTTGCCGTAGCCTCACCAGACGCCACGGTCACTGGCAGAGGGGTAGAGGAGCTGCTGCTCACGGAGCCTCCCAGAGCGGCCTGAGAGGAGCTCGCAGAGACGACAGGCAGTTGGTGCGCCACCGTCAGGTCACTTTGGACCTCCCTGCTCACCACTGATGGATAGTCGCCTAGCTGGGATACTGGGTACCAATCCATCTCCCACACTGACAGTGACCACCTGAGGTCATTGCCGGTCATTGAGGGCTTGCAGGTCTGAGCGCATCCCCAGGAAGCCCTGGTTGTTCTCCTGGAGGAGCCTCTCCATGAGAGCTGCCACTCTCTCTATGGAGGAGGCAGCGCACTCGGCCATGAGGGTCGTTGCATTGCTCATGCTCCGTATGGACTCCTCCACAACGTAGACCATGGCACGCATTCCCTCATGTATCTCCGTCAGATCCTCCCACACAACCTGCTGGACTTCCAGCATCTGCTGTCTCAGGGACGACACCAGAGGCTCATCAGCAGCCACTGACTGAGCATGTTTCTGGTCCCCAGCCGTCCTCCAACTGCCAGCGCCCTGGACGTGCTCTGCCTCCGCCTACACCTCAAGCAAGTATGAAGTGCCCTCACCGCTGTGCACCGAGTTTCTAGCTGACAATCTTATTCTCACTGAGGTGCTGGTATCTGCGCTGGTGCCTGCCTGGCTGAGAGGGTGTGGCGCTGGTGCCTGCCTGGCTGAGAGGGTGTGGCACTGGTGCCTGCCTGGCTGAGAGGGTGTGGCGCTGGTGCCTGCCTGGCTGAGAGGGTGTGGCGCTGGTGCCTGCCTGGCTGAGAGGGTGTGGCGCTGGTGCCTGCCTGGCTGAGAGGGTGTGGCGCTGGTGCCTGCCTGGCTGAGAGGGTGTGGCGCTGGTGCCTGCCTGGCTGAGAGGGTGTGGCGCTGGTACGTTCATATCATCTGTGTCTCAGGGGTCAGCGGCGGTCCCTCAGGCTCCTGAGACCGGGCGTGCTCTGGTGAGGCTGAAAGGGAGAACCAGGACATTTGATTAGTTGAAGTAGTTACACTGTTAATGTGCATGCCTGGCACCCGGATCAGGATGCGCTCGTCTTTCCATTATCAATGGGAATCCCATGTTGGAGGCTGAAATCAATACATAGCAGATGACCGAACTCAGTGGCTGCCTGCACCGTTTTTGAATAGGCCGCCGGGTCGCCATTGGACCCGGCAGTCATTGGCCTCCTGCCGCTGCCCGCCCCTTGCTGCAGATATCAGGAGGCACGAATTACGCTGGGCGGGCTGTAATTGGCCCGCCCACGTAAAATCGCGGTGTGCAACCGATGGTTTTAGGGTTCCTGCTTCGATACCAATCTGGGCTACAAATTCCAAATGCCCACCACCCTCTGGGTGACACAGTTATTCCTAATATCCCTTCGAACCCTTCTTCCAAGCATCTTAAATCTGTGCCTCCTGCTAATTGACCTCTCCACTGGGGTAAACAGGGCATCTTGTCCTCTCTATCTCGGCCCCTCATAATTTTGTACACCTCAATTAGGTCACCCCTTAGCCTCCTCTGTTCTAAGGAAAACAACCCCAGCCTACCCGGTCTCTCCTCATAGCTGCAATTTTCATGCCCGGGCAGCATTCTTGTAAATCACCTCTGCACTTTCTCCAGAGCAATTATGTCCTTCCTGTAATCTGGTGACCAGAACTGTGCACAAAATTCCAGCTGTGGCCTAACCAGCGCTATATACAGTTCCCTCATTACATCCCTGCTTTTATATTCAATACCTTGTCAAATAAAAGACAGCATTCCATATGCTTTCTTGAGCACCTTATCCACCTGTCCTGCCACCTTCAGGGACCTCTGGACATGCATTCCAAGGACTCTCAATTCCTCAACCCCTCTCAATATCCTCCCATTTATTGAGTATTCCCTTGCTTTGTTTGCTCTCCCCAAATGCATTACCTCAGACATTTCCGATCGAACCCCATTTGCTACTTTTCTGCGCACTCGGCCAAACCATTGATATCTTCACAATTCATGACATGGACAATTTTTGTGACATGGGCAAATTTCCCAACTATGCCTCCCACATTTAAGTCCAAATCATTAATACACACCACAAACAGCAAGGGGCCCAATACTGAGCCCTGTGGAACACCGCTGGAAAGAGCTTTCCTTTCGCTAAAACATTTGTCGACCATTACCATTCGTTTCTTGTCATTGAGCCAATTTTGGATCCAACCCACCACATTCCCCTGTGTCCCCTGTGGCTTTGACTTTTCTGACCAGTCTGCCATATGGAACTTTGTCAGATACCTTACTAAAATCCATGTAGACAACATTCACTGCACTACCCTCATCAATCCTCGTTATTTACTCAAAAAATTCAGTTAAGTTAATAAGGCACAGCTTTCCCTTAAGAAAACCATGCTGACTGTCCCCGATTAATCTGTGCCTTTCTAATTGACAGTTTTCTCTGTGTCTGAGAATTGATTCTAATAATCTGAATACTACCTAAGTAAGACTGACTGGTCTATAATTATTTGGCCTATCTGTACAATGGCACAACATTCACAGACCTCCAGTGCTCTGGTACCTCGCCTGTATCCAGTGAGGAGTGAAAAATGATTTTTTTGTGCAAAACTGTACTTTCAGATATTTTATGAACATAGAAGATGACAAGACATTTCAAAATGGCCTTCACAAAAAGAGTAATAATATTCAGCTTTTCCTTGCAGATCATGTTGCACTCTGAGGTGCTTCAGTACAATTGTGATACATGTAATATTCACTGCATACATTCAATGTGAGTCACACAGCCTGAAGGGTCAATACGATTCCCAGCACCTCGGTGCACTACGGCTGAAAGGTCTTAGACAGCGACCTTTCCCCTGTGCAGCGGCTGCCCCAAGCTTTAGTGCGTCCCTCAGCACATAGTCCTGGGCGTTGGAATGTGCCAGTCTGCAACACTTGGTCAGGGACAACTCTTTGCGCTGGAAGACCAACAAGTTTCGGGCAGACCAAAGAGCGTCTTTCACTGAGTAGATGATCCTCCAGCTGCAGCTGATGTTTGTCTCGATGTGCGTCCCTGTCCCTGGGATCAGCCCGTAGAGCACAGAGTCCTGTGTCACAGAACTGCTCGGGATGAACCACGGCATAAACCACTGCATCTCTCTCCAGACCTTCTTTGCAAAGGCACAATCTACAAGGAGGTGAACAATGGTCTCTTCCCTACCACAGCCACCTCGAGGGCAACGTGCAGAGAGGGTGAGACTCCTGGTGTGTAGGAAGGAACTGACGGGGAGGACCTTTCTCACCACCCGTTAAGCTATGTCTTTGTGCTTGTTGGAAAGTTCTGGTGATGAGGTATTCTGCCAAATGACTTTGACAGTCTGCTCGGGGAACCATCCCACAGGATCCACCCTCTCCTTTTCCCTCAGGGCCTCTTGGACGTTACTGCCTGGTGGACTTGTGGTCAAAGTTGTTTCTCTGCATAAATCTTTCCACGAGGGACAGGTGGTACGGCACGGTCCAACTACCTGGAACGTTCTGCGGCAGCGTGGCCAGACCCATCCTTCGCAACACCGGGCACAGGTAGAACCTCAGCACATAGTGACACTTGGTGTTTGCGTACCGAGGGTCTACAGACAGCTTGATGCAGCCACACACAAAGGTGGCCATCAGGATGAGGGTGATGTTAAGCACATTTCTTCTAGAGGCTTGTACATCGCGTCCCTGCGAACACAATCCATTTTTGACCTCCAGATAAAGCGGAAGATGGCTCGAGTGATCGCCACCACGCAGGAGTGAGGAATGGGCCAGACCTGCGCCACGTACAGCAACAGCGAGAGTGCCTCACACCTGATGACCAGGTTCTTACCCGCAATGGAGAGGGAGCGTCGCTCCCACATGCCCAGTTTTCTTTCCACCATAGCCACTCGCTCCTTCCAGTTTCTAACGCATGCCCTGGTCCCTCCAAACCATATCCCCAACACCTTCAGGCAGTCTCACCTGGTGACGAACGGGACAAAGGATCGGTCAGCCTAGTTCCCAAAGAACATGGCCTCGCACTTGTCATGATTTACCTTGGCTCCCGAGGCCAGTTTGAACTGATCGCAGATGCTGATTAGTCTGCGCACCGACAGCGGATCCGAGCAGAAGATGGCGACATCGTCCATCTACAGGGAGGCTTTGACCTGAGTGCCTCCACTGCCTGGGATCGTCACTCCTCTTATGCCCTAATTCTTCCTGATGGACTCAGCAAAGGGTTCAGTGTAACATCCGAACAGGACAGGGGAGAGAGAGCAGCCCTGCCTGGCTCCAGATTTAATGGGAAAGCTATCTGATTCCCACCCATTGATTGAAACTGCGCTACTGATGTTAGTGTTGAGCAGTTGGATCCAATTGCAGATTCCCTCCCCAAACCCCATTTTGGAGATCACATCCACCATGTAGGTGTGCGATATTCTGTCAAAGGCCTTCTCCTGATCCAGGCTGATGAGGGAGGTGTCCACACCCCTGTCCTGCACATAGGCAATCGTATCCCTGAGCAGCGCGAGGCTGTCAGAGATCTTCCTGCCCGGCACAGTGCAGGTCTGGTCAGGGTGGATCACCAACGCTAGAGCAGACTTCACCCAATTGTCATTGACGTTGGACAGAATCTTATAATCCATATTCAACAGTGAGATGGGTCGCCAATTTCTAATTTCCTCCCCTTTCCACTTCCACTTGTAGATGAGGGTGTTGCCTTTCCTCATGGATTCTGACATGCTGCCGGCCAGGAGCATACTCTCGTACACTTCCAGCAGGTCTGGGCCCATCCAGTCCCACAGAGCCCAATACAACTCCAACGGCAAGGCGTCGCTTCCGGGAGTTTTACTCTTCTCGAAGGACTCAAGGGCCTTAGTCAGTTCGTCATGAGTTAGCGGTTTGTCCAGGCTCTCCCGTGTACTGTCGTCTAATACCTCTGTGATAGAGGACAGGAAGGACTGGGAGACCGTGCTGTCTGTGGGCTTCATCTCTTGGAGTTCCTCCTTGACATCAACCCCATCGACTGCAGCCGGAGCAGATTCTGCATGTTTCGCTGGAGTCAGGACATTTCCCTCCGTTCCTTTCTCGCTTTCTGGATGAGTACCTTCTTGATATCCTCCTTGATCGCTTCCCACCAGTGTGTCAGGGAATCAAAGAGTGTTTCACAGTTCCCCAGCCTTTGTAATCCTTCTTGAGTTCTCTGGGGTCAGCAGTTTCACGTTCAGCTTCCATGTCCCCCGGCCAAGCCTCTGGTCTTCCTGTAAGTGACATTTGACCGGTAGGAGGCAGTGGTCAGAGAAGAACACTGGCTTGATGTCCGTGGACCTGACTGTGAACGCTCGGGACACAAACAGGAAGTCTATCCTTGAGTGGGTGGACCACTCTGGCCGCGACCAGGTGTATCTCTGCTGCGCTTCATCTGCAGGGTTGCTGAAGACGTTGTGCAGCTTGCCATCCTTTACTATTTCCATCAGGGATCTGGACGTGGTGTCCAGTCTGCTGTCGGCCCTGCCAGATTGTCCAGCTCCATCGATGATGCGGCTGAAGTCACCGCCCAGAATGGCCAGCCTGGAAGTCGCCAGCAGAAGTGGGAGCTGCTGAAGGACAACCAGCCACTCGCTGTTTTGATCCGGGGCATACATGTTAATTAACTAGAGTGGCGCATTCTTGTACAATAATGTCCGCTACGAGGAGGGGCCCGCCCACCACCTCCTCAACCTCGGACATGGTGACATTGCCTCCCTGCAGCTGAATACCCAGGCCGGAGGAACGAGAGTCGTTTCCTCCCGACCAGAGTGATGCCCCTTGGGACCACCATCGTGCCCATTGCCTGTAGGAGCTGAGGTGCAGTATTGCACACTCCTGCAGAAACAACAGGTCAGCTTTGACCTTGGCAAGGTAATCCAAGGTTGCAACACATCGCGTAGCAGATTTAACGCTACACACGTTGATGGACTCAATCTTGATCCCCATTTTAATGCATTTTCTCACTTACCAGTCCTGTTGTTTTTGTCAGTTCCAGTCCTTTGGTTTGCTCCTACAAACCCATAGTGTTTGCAAATTGTCTCGCTTTTGACGGGCTGAGGAAACAGCCCAGAACCGCCCCGTTGGAAATGTTCCGCTCAGGTGACAACGGGGGGTTCGTGCAAGGAGCGAGGTTTGGATTGTTCTCTGCTGGAGAAATCTCTCTGATCCATTCCCCCTCAGGGGCGTTGCTGCTTCCCAGAGATGGGGTGCACTGACAGAACACTGACATCGGGAACACGGTAAATGATTTGCTGCAGGACCGATTAGTTTGTGGAGTTCAAGACGATGCCACAGAGCGCCTTTCACTCACCGAGGTAAACATCGTCTTTAAGCGTACCCAAGGAATCTCCCTCGCCATGGAAAGTGCAGTGAGAGACTGGCAGGCTTTGTACACATACAACATGGCGCTGTTCTTCATGTGGGGCAGGAACCTGCTGCTGAGTGTGGCGTGGAAACCAGACCCACAGCATCGAGGGGAGATGCAATGTCTGCTGTTAAAACCATGAAAAGTCCTTTATCAAAAGAAAGAATTCATCAGCGGCTCCAAGATTAAGTTGTTATAGATGTGGAGGTGACCATGTGCCAGACAGCTGTAAATTCAAGGAGGCAGAATGTCATTATTGCCATAAGAAGGGTCGAAACAGCCCACAAAGCATCAAACCAAGAAGATTGAATTAAAGAATACAGCAGAACCTGAAGCTGCTGACACCGACATCTATTCACTGTGTAATGTAACAGCTGTAAAAACCGAGCTTGTATAATGTAACAGCTGTAAAAACCGAGCTTGTATAATGTAACAGCTGTAAAAACCGAATCCATCACTGTCACAATCCAAGTTAATGAGAAGCCATTAATAATGGAGGTGGATATGGAGGCCTCAACTACAGTGGTGGGAGAGCACACTTTCAGATCCCTGACTAAAGGTAGAAAGTTAGTAAACCTGGAGCAGAGAACCGCTAAATTAAAGATATTGCACTGGAGAATCTATTCAGGTAAAGGGGATCGCCACAGCACCAGTGTCTTACAGGCAACAGACAGCCCAGCTGCCTGTGATAATAGTGACTGGAGAAGGACCCAGTCTGTTAGGCCGAGACTGGTTACAGAAGATCAAGCTTGACTGGTCTGAGATATTTCACCTGAAAACAGGAGTTCCTGAACTGCTAAGGAAATACGCCATGGTATTTTGGGATTAATCAGGGAAGTTAAAAGCCCACGATATATGTGGATCCACAGGTGACACCACGTTTCTTTAAGACCGGACCTGTGCCTTATGCATTGAAGGAGAAGGCGGATGCAGAACTGTGCCAGTTAGAAAAACTGGGCATCGCCCAAGCTGTCCAATTCTCAGAGTGGGCAGCACTCATAGTTCCAGTGGTTAAGCCTGACCAAACCATAGGAATTGGTGGGAAGTATAAGTTGACAGTGAATAAGGCAGCAAAACCAGACAACTGCCCCATTCCAAGGATAGACCAATTGTATGCAAAGCTGGCTGGAGGCAAGTCCTATACAATAGTGGATATGAGCCAACCATCCAACAATTAGAACTGGATAAATCATCGAGAGAATACATGAGTATTAACACACACACAGGTCTTTATCAAAGAACAAAGAAAAGTACAGCACAGGAACAGGCCCTTTGGCCCTCCAAGCCTGTGCCAATCATATTGCCCGTCAGCTAAAACATTTTGCACTTCCGGGGTCCGTATCCCTCTATTCCCATCCTATTCATGTATTTGTCAAGCTGCCTCTTAAACACCACTATCGTACCTGCTTCCACCACCTCCTCTGGCAGCGAATTCCAGACACTCACTACCCTCTGCGTAGAAAACTTGCCCCACACATCTCCTCTATAGTTTCCTCCTCTCACCTTAAATCTATGTCCCCTAGTAATTGACTCTTTCACCCAGGGAAAAAGCTTCTGACTATCTCCTCTGTCCATGCCACTCATAATTTTGTAAACTTCGATCAAGTCGCCCCTCAATCTCCGTCGCTCTAGTGAGAACAATCCGAGTTTCTCCAACCTCTCCTCATAGCTAATAACCTCCAGACCAGGCAGCATCCTGGTAAACCTCCTCTGCACCCTCTCCAACGCCTCCATATCCTTCTGGTAATGTGGTGACCAGAATTGCACGCAATATTCCAAGTGTGGCCTAACCAAGGTTCTATACAGCTGCAGCATGACTTTCCAGCTTTTGTACTCAATACCCCTGCCGATGAAGGCAAGCATACCATATGCCTTCCTGACTACCTTATCCACCTGCGTTGCCACTTTCAGTGACCTGTACACCCAGATCCCTCTGCCCGTCGATGCACTAATGGTTCTGCCATTTACTGTGTAATTCCTGCCTGTATTAGACCTTCCAAAATGCATTACCTCGCATTTGTCCGGATTAAACTCCATCTGCCATTTCTCCGCCCAAGTCTCCAACCGATCTATGTCCCGTTGTATCCTTTGACAATCCTCTTCACTATCTGCAACTCCTCCAACCTTGGTCTCGTCTGCAAACTTACTAATTAGTCCAGTTACATTTTCCTCCAAATCATTTATGTATACTACAAACAGCAATGGTCCCAGCACTGATCCCTGTGGAACTCCACTAGTCACAGCTCTCCATTCAGAAAAGCACCCTTCCACTGCTACCCTCTGTCTTCTATGTATATCAGTACAGGTCTTTATCAGCCCTGACAATATTCCGGCAATGCTACTGAAGACTTGTGCTTTAGTAATTGCCACGCCCCTAGCCAAGCTGTTCCAGTACAGCTACAACACTGACATCTACCCGGCTATGTGGAAAATTGCCCGGATTTGTCCTGTACACAAAAAGCAGGAAAAATCCCATCTGGCCAATTACCGCCCCATCAGCCTACTCTTGGTCATCAGTAAAGTGATGGAAGGGGTCATCAACAGTGTTGCCAAGCAGCACTTGCTTAGCAATAACCTGCTCACTGATGCCCAGTTTGGACTCCGCCAGGGTCACTCAGCTCCTGACCTCATTACAGCCTTGGTTCAAACACGGATAAAAGAGCTGAACTCCAGAGGTGAGGTGAGATTGACTGCCCTTGACATCAAGGCTGTTTTTGACTGAGTGTGGCATCAAGGAGCCCTAGCAAAACTGGAGTTAATGGGAATCGGGAGAAAACCTTCCACTGGTTGGAGGCGTACCTAGCACAAAGGAAAATGGTTGTGGTTGTTGGAGGTCAGTCATCTTGGTTCAGGACATCAGTGCAGGAGTTCCTCAGCGTCGTGTCCTCGGCACAACCATCTTCAGCTGCTTCATCAATGACCTTCCTTCCATCATAAGGTCAGAAGTGGGGATGTTTGCTGATGGTTGAAGATACTGAAGCAGTCCATGTCCAAATGCAGCAAGACCTGGACAATATCCAGGCTTGGGCTGACAAGTGGCAAGTAACATTGGTGCCAGACAAGTGTCAGGCAATGACCATCTCCAACAAGAGAGAATCCAACCATCGCCCCTTGACATTCAATGGCATTGCCATCACTGAATCCCCCACTATTAACATCCTGAGGGTGCCATTGACCAGAAACTGAACTGGACTAGCTGTATAAATACTGTGGCTACAAGAGCTGACCACAGGCTAGGAATCCTGTGGAGAGTAACTCACCACCTGACTCCCCGAAGCCTGTCCACCACCTACAAGGCACAAGTCAGGAATGTGATGGAATACTCCCCACTTGCCTGGATGAGTGCAGCTGCCACAACACTCAAAAAGCTCAACACCATCCAGGACAGAGCAGCGCGCTGATTGGCACCCCATCCACAAACATTCGCTCCCTCCACCACCAACGCTCAGTAACAGCAGTGTGTATCATTTACAAGATACACTGCGGGAACTCACCAAGGCTCCTTAGACAGCACCTTCCAAACCCATGACCACTACCATCTAGAAGGACAAGGGCAGCAGATACATGGGAACACCAGCGCCTGGAAGTCCCCCTCCAAATCACGCACCATCCTGATTTGGAAACATATCACCTTTCCTTCGCTGTCGCTGGGTCAAAATCCTGAAACTCCCACTCTAAAAACACTGTGGGTGTACCTACACTACATGGACTGCAGTGGTTCAAGAAGACCAGAGGCTTGGCCGAGGGGCATGGAAGCTGAACCTGCAACTGCTGACCCCAGAGAACATTGAGGAGCTCAAGAGGGATTACAAAGGTTGGAGAACCGTGAAACCCCTCTTTGAGTCCCTGATACACTGGTGGGAAGCGATCAAGGGAAACATCAAGAGGTTTTTCATCCTCAAAGGCACCCAGAAAGCTAGAAAGGAACAGAGGGAAATGTCCCGACTCCAGAAAAACATGCAGGATCTGCTCCGGCTGCAGTCGATGGGGGTCGATGTCAAGGAGGAACTCCAAGAGGTGAAGAGCCAGCAAGCCTCGCCCTTTGCCTCGGAGGCCTCCAAGATCATCTTCCGGTCCAGAGTCCGTTACATGGAGCAGGATGAGACGTGCTCACGTTTCTTCTTCCAAAAGGTACACTCTGTGATCAGCAGCCCGAAGGAAGAAGACGGCTCAGTAAAGTCATCGCCCTCTGACATTTTGAGAATCAGCAAATCCTTTTATTCCGGATTGTATGACGTGAAGCCCACAGACAGCACGGCCTCCCAGTCCTTCCTGTCCTCTATCACGGAGGTCTTAGACGACAGTACACGGGAGAGCCTGGACAAACCGCTAATTCCTGATGAACTGACTAAGGCCCTTGAGTCCTTGGAGAAGAGTAAAACTCCCGGAAGCGACGGCTAGCCGGCGGAGTAGTATTCGGCTCTGTGGGACTTGATCGGCCCAGACCTGCTAGGAGTGTACGAGAGTATGCTCCTGGCCGGTAGTATGTCAGAATCCATGAGGAAAGGCATCATCACCCTCATCTACAAGCACAAGGGAGGAAGGGGAGGAAATTAGAAATTGGCGACCCATTTCACTGTTGAATGTGGACTATAAGATTCTGTCCAAGGTCATCGCCAATCGGGTCAAATCCGCTCTGGAATTGGTGATCCACCCTGACCAGACCTGCACTGTGCCGGGCAGGAAGATCTCTGACTGCCTCGCGTTGCTCAGGGATACGATTGCCTATGTGCAGGACAGGGGTGTGGACACCTGCCTCATCAGCTTGGATCAGGAGAAGGCCTTTGACAGATTATCGCACACCTACATGGTGGATGTGCTCTCCAAAATGGGGTTTGGGGAGGGAATTTGCAATTGGATCCAACTGCTCTACACTAACATTACTAGCGCACTCTCAATCAATGGGTGGGAATCTGATAGCTTTCCGATTAAATCTGGAGTCAGGCAGGGCTGTCCTCTCTCCCCTGTCCTGTTCGTGTGTTGCATAGTACCCTTTTCTGAGTCCATCAGGAAGGATCCGGGCATAAGAGGAGTGACGATCCCAGGCAGTGGAGGCACTCAGGTCAAAGCCTCCCTGTACATGGACGACGTCGCCGTCTTCTGCTCGGATCCGCTGTCGGTGCGCAGACTGATCCACATCTGCGACCAGTTCGAACTGGCCTCGGGTACCAAGGTAAATCGTGGCAAGAGTGAGGCCATGTTCTTTGGGAACTGGGCTGACCGATCCTTTGTCCCCTTCACTGTCAGGGCTGACGGCCTGAAGGTGCTGGGGATATGGTTCGGAGGGACCGGGGCATGCGTTAGAAACTGGAAGGAGCGAGTGTCTATGGTGAAAAGGAAACTGGGCATGTGGGAGCGAAGCTCCCTCTCCAGTGCGGGTAAGAACCTGGTCATCAGGTGTGAGGCACTCTCGCTGTTGCTGTACGTGGCGCAGGTCTAGCCCATTCCACTCTCCTGCGTGGTGGCGATCACTCGAGCCATCTTCCGCTTTATCTGGAGGTCAAAAATGGATCGTGTCCGCATGGACGCGATGTACAAGCCTCTAGATAAAGGGGGAAAAAACGTGCCCAACATCGCCCTCATACCGATGGCCACCTTTGTGTGGCTGCATCAAGCGGTGTGTAGTCCCTCAGTATACAAACACCAAGTGTCACTATGTGCTGAGGTTCTACCTGTCCCCGGTGTTGCGAAGGATGGGTCTGGCCACGCTGCCGCTGAACGCTCCAAGTAGTTGGACCGTGCCCTACCACCTGTCCCTGGTGGAAAAATTTATGCAGAAAAACACCTTTGACCACAAGTCCATCAGGCAGTGGTCAGCACGTAACGTCTTAGAGGCCCTGAGGGAAAAGGAGAGGGTGGATCCTGTGGGATGGTTCCCCGAGCAGACTGTCAAAGTCATTTGGCAGAATGCCTCATCGCCAGAACTTTCCAACAAGCACCAAGACGTAGCTTGGCTGGTGGTGAGAAAGGCCCTCCCCGTCAGATCCTTCCTACACGTCAGGAGTCTCACCCCCTCTGCACGTTGCCCTCGAGGTGGCTGTGGTGGGGAAGAGACCGTTGTTCACCTCCTTGTGGATTGTGCCTTTGCAAAGAAGGTCTAGAGAGAGATGCAGTGGTTTCTGTCGAGGTTCATCCCGAGCAGTTCTGTGACACAGGACTCTGTGCTCTACGGGCTGTTCCCAGGGACACACACCGAGACAAACATCAACTGCAGCTGGAGGATCATCAACTCGGTGAAAGACGCGCTTTGGTCTGCCCGAAACTTGTTGGTCTTCCAGCGCAAAGAGTTGTCCCCGACCGAGTGTTGCGGACTGGCACAATCCAAAGTCCAGGACTACGTGCTGAGGGACGCACTAAAGCTTGGGGCAGTTGCCGCAAAGGCGCAATGGGGAAGGGCCGCTGTCTAAGACCTTTCTACCACAGCGCACCGAGGGGCTGGGAACTGTTTAAATCCCCTCGGCCTGTACAGCTCAAAATGAAAGGCTGTAAATGATTGTAATATTGTTTGTACTGATGCACCTGGTGATACATTTTGTAAAAGTTGAACCGGATTGTACCCTTGTAATGGTGTTTTTGAAATGGTTTGGAATGTGGTTGAAGATATTTTATGAATAAAGTTTATTTTTGCAAAAAAAAAAGTGTAGTAAAGGAACCACTTGAATATTGTATCTGGACTCCGAGTGTTGAAATTTTGTCCCAGAGTATTCCTCGGACCTTTCAATTGGTGCTGCGAGCAGGGCCCGAAGGATGCAGGACACCGACGGGGAAATGGGATGAGTCACAGTGTGAATTCATTTTTATTCATACTAAATCCGACTCCGTCCCGATCCAGGAAGTGTCAGGCACCCCGCGTATCAGAAACCTGGGCTCCAGGCAATAGTTCAAGGGGTGGTAAGGGTGGGGTAGTTTGCTTGTCTTATAGATTGTTATAATTACATCCGGTATTAGCCGCAAGTAACGAGTTCGGTCAGAAAGGATCCAGGGTAAGAACCGTACCGCTGACAACAACTATACCCCGACCGTCTTACCCAGAGATGGCCAGTGGTGACAAACTCGAGTGGGGACCAGAGGGATCCTTGACACAGCATTGAGCTGACAAAAATAAGAAATCGATAGGCAAAATGAGAAAGAACAATTGGAACCCATTTGACTCACCCGCTGATCAGAGAAAATGGTGGGATAATCAGAAAAAAGACAAAGATGATGAAGCCTGGATCCTAATGTTAAGACAACACATAGAGTTAAGTAAGAAAGTAAATCGAATGTTGGCCAACAAATCCCAAAATGAAGAGCTGGTCCAGGCAAAAAATCTCATGTCAGTTTCGGCAGCTTTACCACAGCCACCAGTAGCTGCACAATACGCAGATAATATAGATTGGAACGGGCTGGTGGAACAGGCGGCAGGATATGAGGAACAACGGGAAGCGGGTTGGGAATCACCACCACCATAACCCGTGGCCCCAATTAAGATAGAGCTTGTGCCCCCGGTGCCCGGACAACCAGGCAGACCAGGCACAGCAGCAAGCTGATTTCCGAGCCTTTAGAGCAGAAATGGCACAAGACTTAGGGCAAGCCCCATAAAACAAGAAAAGGGCGAGAGTGCCCATGAATATGGCAATCGGAAGTTTGAGGCATATTGTAACTACGGGGGTGTAGGTGCTGCGCTGAACCGAGACGATGTACAGTTTATGCAATTGTACAAGGATGGCCTTAGCCTGGCCCACCAGGCAATCCTAGACACCGGGCCCGGGCCCACCAGGCGATCCTAGACACCGGGCCCGGGCCCACCAGGCCATCCTAGACACTGGGCCCACCAGGCCATCCTAGACACCGGGCCCGGGCCCACCAGGCCATCCTAGACACCAGGCCCGGGCCCACCAGGCCATCCTAGACACCGGGCCCGGGCCCACCAGTCAATCCTAGACACCGGGCTAGTAGACAAGAACACATATGATCGAGGAAGATGGGCCACCGGGGTAGATAACCACATAGGGAAAACTAAGATAAAGGTGTCGGCAGTGAGGTTACAAACCCCACTGAAATGGTGGCCACTGCAGCAGCCGTTCCTAAACCCGAGGTGTGCTTTAATTGTAAAAACCCGAACATAAAATATTTACAGTGTTAGATGTAGCCAATGGATTTTGGTCGATACCACTGGACCAGGAATCCCAAGATAAATTCGCTTTCACAGTGGGAGGGAGACGGTGTACATGGGCGAGGCTCCCACAGGGATTCCACAACAGCCCCAACATCCTCCATCGGGTCACGAGTGAGAAGCTGAGTCCGTGCGACGTAGAGTCTAACAACAGTACAATCTTATAATATGCAGATGATATCCTAATAGCGTCAGAATCGGAAAGGGGCCACATCGGAGCTCTCCTGATAGTCATAAGGACACTGAAAAATGCTGGATTTAAGATAAACCCCTTTATGAGTTGCTGACCGGGAGGGCTATGCGCTTGCCAGAGGGCAGAGCCACCGGAAGTGAGGATATGGGACCCATCAGAGATAAAATTAAAAATGATATTAAGCAATTGGATGGACAGCTAAAGGAATTACAACAGGAAGTGAAGGACCAACAGGCTATCAGGGATTTAGAAGAGAGGACAAAAGGGGGACCCCCGTCACCACCGGCTGAGGTCGGAGACATGGTGTTTGTTCAAATCACCCCTAGCCAACCAGGTTTTGCCCCAAAATGGACTGGACCGTACGGAATTATTCACGTGCCTGCGCCGATATGAAGGGAAAAGCTAGGTGGAAACACTGGTCACAACTGAAAAGGTATGATGTAAGTAAGAAAGACTAAATTACCAGGCAGTGGGAGGAAAACGGGCAACGAGCAGTCCGTACTGTGTTAGCCAAGTGGGTTAGGATTCATTCCCGATCTGGAGGACTGGCCATCTGAAAGAGAAAAGGGGGAATCCTCAACTACGGGGAGGGTCACCGTGGGCTGTGCACAAGGAGGGACGTAAAGGAGAAAGCTACAGTGTGTGAGAGATACAGCGTGTGAGAGATTTTTCGCAATTTACCTTCACACCCCAGGAGAACAACAACTGGGGTCACTGTCCCGGGGAGGAAGACTTGGGAATGACAGATACCTGGCATTGGATCTTGAGGGCCAAACACGGAGAGTTGACTGCAACGGCGGACCCCCGGACCGACACCACCCTGCTATCACAGGACACGACGACACCACAGAGACTATCTTGCCCAGACATGACCCCTGGGCCACAGAATGGACTGGTACTGTATACGGACGATGAACTCTTGTATGATAATGTTAAACATGAAATTGTACAGGTAATTGTGAACCTGGCAGGTATGCAACTGCCTGAGTATTGCAGTAACCAAGCGCCCCTACGAAAACTGTACAAATTACTGAGTAAGGCTGTGATTAATCAGGCGGCCGACGCCACGGGTGCCACTAGATTCAGGGGACATCCTGCTTTCCACCGCCAGAAGAGAGAGTTAGTTAACAATGTACTGACAGGGGTGAACACAGGGACTTCCCTGGTAAACTCTCTCGACATTCAAGGAATCAACTCCGAGGTCACGAATCTTAAAGGGATCATGAGGCAGCTTGCTCATGAGAGTAGCGAGGGGTGGTGAAACGGCAGCGGCCCTAGGGGACAAGAGTGTGGCATCTGTATTGGAAAGCGTACACGTTATAGAGACCCATGCTAAAGCCACCAGCCAATTAATAGAAAGGGAGGAACGACAAGAGGGCAGCACCTAAAAAAGCCAGCTTACGGCCAGTGGCTGATCGGGCAATTAAGACAAAATCTGGGCCAGATCCAAAGTGGGGAGGTACCGGGCTGGATCAACAGTGCCCGGTTGTGGGGGATGGCCAAGAACCCAGGCGTCATCGACGCATGTACATTGAAAGGAGTGACCAGGGTGTATGCGGTGATTCAGAAGTGCACCTCAAACCAAATGAACGTGTTAGGTATGGGCAATCCCCTCAGTCACAGCAGACACGGGCCCACACCCTCAGTACCGAGTGGAGAACATTGGGTTAATCCGAGACAATGACTCCCTCCGGTACTACCCCATAGATATGCATGCCATACGCAAGAATGAGGGCATACACAGGGTATCACTGAGCGGCTGCAGATGGAAAGGTAGCCTCACAATTTGCTCCCATCCAGTTGGAACGGGGGGGGTGGTGCTGGACAAATGCGGGTACAACCGAACGGAGGGTTGTATATTAGAAATTACCCACAGAGAAAACCATCACACCCGCTCAGGATACAAGGGAACCCCGGCTCCCAGTTACTATCAGACACGCGTGAATAATGTACGTCCAACAAAGGGGTCAGGTCTCAGTCAACGCCTCCGACACACTCCACCATGCCCTGGAACACTATGAGGAACCTAAGCAGGCCCCAATTCCCCACCTTCCCGAAAGTCTGACAAAGTTTAAAGGTGACTTACGAAAGGTGAGGAATCAGCATTACGTGTTACAGGCGGTGTTTAAAAGGCTAATCAATGATACGGAAGAGCACTTGAGAGATCCGACGGTGGGAGCAAGTGTGGGAATGGGGGCTGAATGTGGACATACACCCCTTGGATAAGAATAAGCTCTCATATACTCGTCGCAGTGCAGCTAGTGTTAGCATTGTTTAACTCTAATTCTTTCAATGTCTTCTCCAGACAATCCAAAAAGTACCAGGAGACCATGAGTGGCGTACTGAGAGGCTGCAAGGAGACATTTGCGTTACATTATGGGACCAGCAACACTCACACACACACAGATTACACAATCCACACTGACATCACTAAAAATCACAGACGGAATCTCAGTAACAATCCACATGCTTTGCACAGTCTTGTGTTGGGGGTTTAGTGTTTGATATTTCGAACTGCAGTGACATTCCCGACAAGATGAGTTAAAGTTTTAACATTAACCAGAAAATGGCTGAAACATTGTTTTCCTGGGGTGAACACGTCAAAGGACAGGAAGAATCAGAAAGTTGTCCTGCCCTGGGATTAACATATCAATGGACAGGCCTCCTGGGGAGCAGATTGAGAGACATCCCAACATGCCAGGGGTGGAGTCTGCAAACTGCTCATTCAGGATATACCTGGCTAGGAACCCAATCCGAAAACCGCCTCCAGAGTGCGGAGCTAGTCCCCACTCTGGTTTAATGTGCGTGTGTGTTCCCTCTGTCTCAATCTGCTTTATAACTCTTTGACTTGTTTGTATTTGGATGTTGCTGAGTTGTAACTGAGAGTGATTCATTGGCTCTTGCGTTATTTTGTTTGAAAATGTTCTTTGCTTTCTGTTTTAATGGAATTAATTTTCTCCCCCACCCCTCAAAGAATTTTTATTTTGAAACCTGCAATCTGAAGATCCAGACTGGGACAAGGACTCTTCTTCTTCAGGAGTTTCCTGAGACCTTCTCCAAGGCCGTGCCCCATGGGCCCACGTGAGTTTGTGTCCGTTTCTTACCCCGAGATTTCAATTCCTCTCCGGGACCCTGGTTTTCGGTGGCTCCGGTTAACCAGTTCCTGTTGGACTGTGGGCCTGGAGTTTCAAAAAGAAAATCTTGGGGTTAAAGTAGCCCAGCCTTGCAATCTAAAACTTACATGTTAGCCTCCAGTGTGTGAGGAACAGGAGCCCCACAAGAGGAAATGAAAAGTCCTAAAGTGAAGCTGCCTAAAATCTTGTTATAATTCAGGGATAATGCGTGTAATTTGGGCTGCGCGATCATTCTGACGGTTAAACGGGATTCCCGGTGGTCATTTTACTGAGGGTTTAGGTTTCTATCTGCCTTTCTCCAGTTTTCTTTCTGTTTATTTTTTCGCTTTGCGCTATTTAAGCCTTCAAGGAATAATCACAGGTGAATTGATGGACCCACAGCAGGGGAAGTGAGCTGCAGAAGGGGCAGGGAAAGACTTTACACATGGGGAGAGGGGGCAGGAGTTTCAGAAGGTAGGAGTCACACAGGGGGCTGATTAAGGGGGAGATTATACAGAGGAGGTGGGAGGTTGCTGTTCGTTTCGGAGGGGGGTAATTTGAATGAACATGGGGACAGGGTGCTTGTTCATGTTTCAAATAGTGAGGGGTCGCAGCTACATGTTTAAAATGGTGAATGCATATCAGTTAATAGCTGACTGATATGAGTTTGTATTTATACAGACGTCCAGAGAGATAGGGGGTGGGGCGGTGCTGGGAAAGTGGGGACTGTTGTGATGGTGGGTTGGGTGTTAGATGGGGGTTGTTTGAGAGAGATTTTTGAGTGGGCAAACGCGGGGTTAAAAATGGCGCGAGTAATTTGGCGGCCACAAAACAAACGGTCTGGCGAAAATGATGCATAGATGGAATAATTGTCGGCTGATAATGACAGGGAGGAAAAGAATGGGGGTTGGATAATATTTGCGAGGAGGAAAGAAAAAACTAAATAACCAGTCCAGTATAGATTTTGAAGAGCACACATTGGGGGTTATATATTTCTTTTTTCAGAAAAGGTTGCTGACAGGAAATAGAAGAGAAAATGAAAGATATGATGAAATCTATTTTTTGAATTGTGAATCAGGGGAGAGCGCGAACGCAGTCCGCCACTACCACAAATTTTGCAGTCGAGTATCCCGCATTTGGGGACATCGCAGGCGTTAGCACACCCGAAGTGCAATGGGCTAGCCTCGTCCTGGGAGAACCTTTTTTTTCTTTTTTTTGCAAAAATATACTTTATTCATAAAATATCTTCAATCACATTCCAAACCATTTCAAAAAGAACATTACAAGGGTACAATCCAGGTTAAACTTTTACAAAATGTATCACCAGGTGCATCAGTACAAACAATATTACAGTCATTTACAGCCTTTCATTTTGATCTGTACAGCCCGAGGGGCTCTAAACAGTTCCCAGTCTCTCGTTGCGCTGTGGTAGAAAGGTCTTAGACAGCGACCCTTCCCCATTGCGCCTTTGCGGCAGCTGCCCCAAGCTTTAGTGCGTCCCTCAGCACGTAGTCCTGGACTTTGGATTGTGCCAGTCCGCAACAATTGGTCGGGGACAACTCTTTGTGCTGGAAGACCAACAAGTTTCGGGCAGACCAAAGCGCCTCTTTCACCGAGTTGATGATCCTCCAGCTGCAGTCGATGTTTGTCTCGGTGTGTGTCCCTGGGAACAGCCCGTAGAGCACAGAGTCCTGTGTCACAGAACCGCTCGGGATGAACCTCGACAGCAACCACTGCATCTCTCTCCAGACTTTCTTTGCAAAGGCACAATCCACAAGGAGGTGAACAACGGTCTCTTCCCCACCACAGCCACCTCGAGGGCAACGTGCAGAGGGGGTGAGCCTGCTGGCGTGTAGGAAGGATCTGACGGGGAGGGCCTTTCTCACCACCAGCCAAGCTACGTCTTGGTGCTTGTTGGAAAGTTCTGGCGATGAGGCGTTCTGCCAAATGACTTTGACAGTCTGCTCGGGGAACCATCCCACAGGGTCCACCCTCTCCTTATCACTCAGGGCCTCTAGGACGTTACGTGCTGACCACTGCCTGATGGACTTGTGGTCAAAGCTGTTTTTCTGCATAAATTTTTCCACCAGGGACAGGTGGTACGGCACGGTCCAACTACTTGGAGCGTTCCGCGGCAGCGTGGCCAGACCCATCCTTCGCAACACCGGGGACAGGTAGAACCTCAGCACGTAGTGACACTTGGTGTTTGCGTACTGAGGGTCTACGCACCGCTTGATGCAGCCGCACACAAAGGTGGCCATCAGTATGAGGGCGATGTTGGGCACGTTTTTTCCCCCTTTATCTAGAGGCTTGTACATCGCGTCCCTGCGGACACGATCCATTTTCGACCTCCAGATAAAGCGGAGGATGGCTCGAGTGATCGCCGTCGCGCAGGAGTCTGGAATGGGCCACGTACAGCAACAGCGAGAGTACCTCACACCTGATGACCAGGTTCTTACCCGCAATGGAGAGGGAGCGTCGCTCCCACATGCCCAGTTTCCTCTTCACCATAGCCACTCGCTCCTTCCAGTTTCTAACGCATGCCCCGGTCCCTCCGAACCATATCCCCAGCACCTTCAGGCCGTCAGCCCTGACAGTGAAGGGGACAAAGGATCGGTCAGCCCAGTTCCCAAAGAACATGGCCTCGCTCTTCCCACGATTTACCTTGGCTCCCGAGGCCAGTTCGAACTGGTCGCAGATGTGCATCAGTCTGCGCACCGACAGCGGATCCGAGCAGAAGACGGCGACGTCGTCCATGTACAGGGAGGCTTTTACCTGAGTGCCTCCACTGCCTGGGATCGTCACTCCTCTTATGCCCGGATCCTTCCTGATGGACTCGGCAAAGGGTTCTATGCAACACACGAAAAGGACAGGCGAGAGAGGACAGCCCTGCCTGACTCCAGATTTAATCGGAAAGCTATCTGTTTCCCACCCATTGATTGAGACTGCGCTACTGATGTTAGTGTAGAGCAGTTGGATCCAATTTCGAATTCCCTCCCCAAAGCCCATTTTGGAGAGCACATCCCCCATGTAGGTGTGCGATATTCTGTCAAAGGCCTTCTCCTGATCCAAGCTGATGAGGCAGGTATCCACACCCCTGTCCTGTACATAGGCAATCGTATCCCTGAGCAGCGCCAGGCTGTCAGAGATCTTCCTGCCCGGCACAGAGCAGGTCTGGTCAGGGTGAATCACCAATTCCAGAGCGGATTTGACCCGATTGGCGATGACCTTGGACAGAATCTTATAGTCCATATTCAACAGTGAAATGGGTCGCCAATTTCTAATTTCCTCCCTTTCCCCCTTGTGCTTGTAGATGAGGGTGATGATGCCTTTCCTCATGGATTCTGACATACTACCGGCCAGGAGCATACTCTCGTACACTCCTAGCAGGTCCGGGCCGATCAAGTCCCACAGAGCCGAATACAACTCCGCCGGCAAGCCGTCGCTTCCGGGAGTTTTACTCTTCTCGAAGGACTCAAGGGCCTTAGTCAGTTCATCAGGAGTTAGCGGTTTGTCTAGGCTCTCCCGCGTACTGTGGTCTAAGACCTCCGTGATAGAGGACAGGAAGGACTGGGAGGCCGTGCTGTCCGTGGGCTTCACGTCATACAGTCCGGCATAAAAGGATTTGCTGATCCTCAGAATGTCGGACCGTGATGACTTTACTGAGCCGTCTTCTTCCTTCAGGCTGCTGATCACAGAGCGCTCTCTGTGTACCTTTTGGAAGAAGAAACGTGAGCACGTCTCATCCTGCTCCACGGAGCGGACTCTGGAACGGAAGATGATCTTGGAGGCCTCCGAGGCAAAGTGCGAGGCTTGCTGGCCCTTCACCTCTTGGAGCTCCTCCTTGACATCCACCCCCATCGACTGCAGCCGGAGCAGATTCTGCATCTTTTTCTGGAGTCGGGACATTTCCCTCTGTTCCTTTC
>NW_027597958.1:0-59060 GCF_964194155.1 Cetorhinus maximus
GTAGTTTTAGGGAGGGGTAGTTTTGGGGAGGGCGAGTTTTGGGGAGGGGTAGTTTTGGGGAGGGCGAGTTTTGGGGAGGGCGAGTTTTGGGGAGGGGTAGTTTTGGGGAGGGCGAGTTTTGGGGAGGGCGAGTTTTGGGGAGGGGTAGTTTTGGGGAGGGCGAGTTTTGGGAGGGCGAGTTTTGGGGAGGGGTAGTTTTGGGGAGGGCGAGTTTTGGGGAGGGGGGAGTTTTGGGGAGGGGGTAGTTTTGGGGAGGGGAGAGTTTTGGGGAGGAGTAGTTTTGGTTTTTTGGGGAGGGGGTTGGTTTTGCTCCACCGGGTTTTGGGGAGGGGTAGTTTTGGGGAGGGCGAGTTTTGGGGAGGGGGGAGTTTTGAGGAGGGGGTAATTTTGGGGAGGGGGGAGTTTTGGGAAGAAGGTTGGTTTTGGGGAGGGTGTAGTTTTGGGGAGGGGGAGTTTTGTGGAGAAGTAGTTTTGGGTGTTTTGGGGAGGGGGCTGGTTTTGCCCACGGGGTTTTGGGGAGGGGGCTGGTTTTGCCCCACTGGGTTTGGGGGAGGGGGGTGGTTTTTGGGGAGGGGGTAATTTTGGGGAGGGGGGAGTTTTGGGAAGAAGGTTGGTTTTGGGGAGGCTGTAGTTTTGGGGAGGGGGAGTTTTGTGGAGAAGTAGTTTTGGGTGTTTTGGGGAGGGGGCTGGTTTTGCCCCACGGGGTTTTGGGGAGGGGGCTGGTTTTGCCCCACTGGGTTTGGGGAGGGGGCTGGTTTTGCCCCACTGGGTTTTGGGGAGGGGGCTGGTTTTGCCCCACTGGGTTTTGGGGAGGGGGCTGGTTTTGCCCCACTGGGTTTTGGGGAGGGGGCTGGTTTTGCCCCACGGGGTTTTGGGGAGGGGGCTGGTTTTGCCCCACTGGGTTTTGGGAGGGGGCTGGTTTTGCCCCACGGGGTTTTGGGGAGGGGGTTGGTTTTTGCCCCACTGGGTTTTGGGGAGGGGGCTGGTTTTGCCCCACTGGGTTTTGGGGAGGGGGTTGGTTTTGCCCCACTGGGTTTGGGGGAGGGGGCTGGTTTTGCCCCACGGGATTTTGGGGAGGGGGCTGGTTTTGCCCCACTGGGTTTGGGGGAGGGGGTTGGTTTTGCCCCACGGGGGATGGGTTGAGGGGACAGAGGGGCTGGGGGGTGGGCTGCAGATGGTCGATAAGGGAGGTCCGAGCAGCGTGTGATCCAGTTTGTTCCCTGTGTTCAGCATCAGTCTGGAGGACCTGGAGGACGATGACCTGGAGACCATGCAGGCCATGGGACTGACCACTCAGCACGGGCGGGACACCCGCAGGATGCCAATTTACAGCAGCGCCGGGGAACTGGAGTTACTATTGTCCTTGGCAGAGGAGGAGTCAGAGGAGGAGGTGGGTGAGAAGGAGGCATGTGAATAACTGGGAGGCAATACAGAGACTGTGTGTCTGTATCTGTGTGTGTGTGTGTCAGTGTGTGTGTGTCTGTCTGTGTCTGTGCGTGTGTGTGTGTGTGTGCGTGTCAGTGTGTGTGCATGTGTGCGCGTGTGTGTGAATGTGTGTGTGTGTGTGTGAATGTGTGTGTGTGTCTGTGTGTGTGTGTGTGTCAGTGTGTGTGTGTGTGTGTGAATGTGTGTGTGTGTCTGTGTGTGTGTGTGTGTCAGTGTGTGTGTGTGTGTGTGTGCGCGCATGTGTGTGTGAATGTGTGTGTGTGTGTCAGTGTGTGTGTGTGTGTGTGTGTGCGCGCATGTGTGTGTGAATGTGTGTGTGTGTGTGTCAGTGTGTGTGTGTGTGTGTCAGTGTGTGTGTGTGTCTGTGTGTGTGTGTGTGTCAGTGTGTGTGTGTGTGTGTGTGCGCGCATGTGTGTGTGAATGTGTGTGTGTGTGTGTGTGTCAGTGTGTGTGTGTGTGTGTGTCAGTGTGTGTGTGTGTCTGTGTGTGTGTGTGTGTGTGCGTGTCAGTGTGTGTGCGTGTCAGTGTGTGTGCGTGTGTGCGCGTGTGTGTGTGTCAGAGAGTGTGTGTGTGAGAATGTGTGTGTGTGTCAGTGTGTGTGTGAGAATGTGTGTGTGTGGGTGTGTGTGAGTGTGTGTGTGTGTGTGTGTGAGAGCATGTGTGTCTGTCAGAAGGTCAGTACTGAGGGAGTGCCGCACTGTCAGAAGGTCAGTACTGAGGGAGTGCCGCACTGTCGGAGGGTCAGTACTGAGGGAGTGCTGCACTGTCGGAGGGTCAGTACTGAGGGAGTGCCGCACTGTCGGAGGGTCAGTACTGAGGGAGTGCCGCACTGTCGGAGGGTCAGTACTGAGGGAGTGCCGCACTGTCGGAGGGTCAGCCTGGGGGATTCAGTGATGGTAATGCCATTGAACATCAAGGGCGATGGTTAGATTCTCTCTTGTTGGAGATGGTCATTGCCTGACACTTGTGTGGCGCGAATGTTACTTGCCACTTGTCAGCCCAAACCTGGATATTGTCCAGGTCTTGCTGCATTTGGACATGGGGCTGCTTCAGTATCTGAGGAGTCGTGAATGGTGCTGAACATTGTGCACTCATCAGCGAACATCCCCACTTCTGACCTTAGTACTGACCCTCCGACAGTGCGGCGCTCCCTCAGTACTGACCCTCCGACAGTGCGGCGCTCCCTCAGTACTGACCCTCCGACAGTGCGGCGCTCCCTCAGTACTGACCCTCCGACAGTGCGGCGCTCCCTCAGTACTGACCCTCCGACAGTGCGGCGCTCCCTCAGTACTGACCCTCCGACAGTGCGGCGCTCCCTCAGTACTGACCCTCCGACAGTGCGGCGCTCCCTCAGAACTGACCCTCCGACAGTGTGGCTCTCCCTCAGTACTGACCCTCCGACAGTGCGGCGCTCCCTCAGCACTGACCCTCCGACAGTGCGGCGCTCCCTCAGCACTGACCCTCCGACAGTGCGGCGCTCCCTCAGCACTGACCCTCCGACAGTGCGGCGCTCCCTCAGCACTGACCCTCCGACAGTGCGGCACTCCCTCAGCACTGACCCTCCGACAGTGCGGCGCTCCCTCAGTACTGACGACAGTGCGGCGCTCCCTCAGCACTGACCCTCCGACAGTGCGGCGCTCCCTCAGTACTCACACCGGGAGTGTGGGTTCTGGGTGCACCCGCTGAATCCCAGGTTAACAGTACTGTATGTGAAATGCGAGGCTGATTCCCTCTGAGGACCTGTCTGTCGTGGGCTAGCGTTTCATCTCTGTCGAACGTGTCGTTTGGTGAATTGTGCGGGGATGGGGGGTGGGTGAAGCTGGACAGAGGTGCAGACCCTCTCTAACCCCGGCACAGCAGTAGCGGCTGGAGTTGGCCTCAGTACCGGCCGGTGAATTGCAGGGCACGGGGTCCTGCGGGGGAGGGCGTGTTGGCGGCTGCGACCCGGTTGGGTTTTGGTGGGGGGGGCAAAGTGCCAGCGATCGTGGCGTTAACCCTTCCCCCTCCGGTATTCCCGCAGGATCTACACGGGGTCTCCGGCTCTGGGATCAGAGTGGGCAGGAACAAGGCGGGATCCATGTCCAGGATTGACGAGATGGTGGACGATTACGCTCGTGAGTTTCCTGCCAGCGTGAGGCGCCCTCGCGCACAATCCTACCCGATTGACTGAGGGTGTCGTGGCGCCGAGGGCCGACCCTTGACCTTTCACACCCCAAACCCCGACCCACGCCACCAGCTCCGCTCCCTCTCTCTCTTTTCAGTATGGAAGGTGGGGTGGTCACTCTTCATCGCGCCCTCCACCCCTGCCTCCCCAGGGCCAGAGGTCACAGGCCTGAGATCTCACAGGTCCAGGAGTTTAATTCCTTATGTTTCAGACCGTTGGTCAGCCTGTGGATTAAAACCACATCAGAATCTCCCCCTGTGAGCAGCGTACGGGTCCCTAGGGCAGCCAGGGCTGGGGGACGGGACATCTCGGGAGCAGGTTGAGGCCTGGTCTCAGGAGCAGGTTGCGTCCTGGTAATGGGAGCAGGTTGAGGCCTGGTCTCGGGAGCAGGTTGAGGCCTGGTCTCGGGAGCAGGTTCAGGCCTGGTCTCGGGAGCCGGTTGAGGCCTGGTCTCGGGAGCAGGTTGAGTCCTGGTCTCGGGAGCAGGCTGAGGTCTGGTCTCGGGAGCAGGATGAGGCCTGGTCTCGGGGGCAGGATGTGGCCTGGTCTCGGGAGCAGGTTGAGGCCTGGTCTCAGGAGCAGGATAAGGCCTGGTCTCGGGTTAGGGTTGAGGCCTGGTCTCGGGAGCAGGATGAGGCCTGGTCTCGGGTTAGGGTTGAGGCCTGGTCTCGGGTTAGGGTTGAGGCCTGGTCTCGGGAGCAGGTTGAGGTCTGGTCTCGGGAGCAGGTTGAGGCCTGGTCTCGAGAGCAGGATGAGGCCTGGTCTCGGGAGCAGGTTGAAGCCTGGTCTCGGGTTAGGGTTGAGGCCTGGTCTCGGGAGCAGGTTGAGGCCTGGTCTCGGGTTAGGTTGAGGCCTGGTCTCGGGAGCAGGTTGAGTCCTGGTCTCGGGAGCAGGTTGAGGCCTGGTCTCGGGCCTGGTCTCGGGAGCAGGTTGAGGTCTGGTCTCGGGAGCAGGTTGAGGCCTGGTCTCGAGAGCAGGATGAGGCCTGGTCTCGGGAGCAGGTTGAAGCCTGGTCTCGGGTTAGGGTTGAGGCCTGGTCTCGGGAGCAGGTTGAGGCCTGGTGTCGGGAGCAGGATGAGGCCTGGTCTCGGGAGCCGGTTGAGGCCTGGTCTCGGGAGCCGGTTGAGGCCTGGTCTCGGGAGCAGGTTGAGGCCTGGTCTCGGGGGCAGGTTGAGTCCTGGTCTCAGAGGCAGGTTGAGGCCTGGTCTCGGAGGCAGGATGAGGACTGGTCTCGGGAGCAGGATGAGGCCTGGTCTCGGGAGCAGGATGAGGCCTGGTCTTGGAGGCAGGATGAGGCCTGGTCTCGGGAGCAGGATGAGGTCTGGTCTCGGGAGCCGGTTGAGGCCTGGTCTCGGGAGCAGGTTGAGTCCTGGTCTCGGGAGCAGGTTGAGTCCTGGTCTCGGGTGCAGGTTGAGTCCTGGTCTCGGGTGCAGGTTGAGGCCTGGTCTCGGGAGTAGGTTGAGGCCTGGTGTCGGGAGCAGGATGAAGCCTGGTCTCGGGAGCAGGTTGAGGCCTGGTGTCGGGAGCATGTTGAGGCCTGGTCTCGGGAGCAGGATGAGGCCTGGTCTCGGGAGAAGGATGAGGCCTGGTCTCGGGAGCAGGTTGAGGCCTGGTCTCGGGAGCAGGTTGAGGCCCTGGTCTCGGGGGCAGGTTGAGGCCTGGTCTCGGGAGCAGGTTGAAGCCTGGTCTCGGGAGCAGGTTGAGGCCTGGTCTCGGGAGCAGGTTGAGGCCTGGTCTCGGGAGCAGGTTGAGGCCTGGTCTCGGGGGCAGGTTGAGGCCTGGTCTCGGGAGCAGGTTGAGGCCTGGTCTCGGGAGCAGGTTGAGGCCTGGTCTCGGGGGCAGGATGTGGCCTGGTCTCGGTAGCAGTTTGAGTCCTGGTCTCCAGAGCAGGTTGAGGCCTGGTCTCGGGAGCAGGTCGAGGCCTGGTCTCGGGAGCAAGTTGAGTCCTGGTCTCGGGACCAGGTCGAGGCCTGGTCTCGGGAGCAAGTTGAGTCCTGGTCTCGGGAGCAGGTCGAGGCCTGGTCTCGGGAGCAGGATGAGGCCTGGTCTCGGGAGCCAGTTGAGCCCTGGTCTTGGGAGCAGGTTGAGGCCTGGTCTCGGGTTAGGGTTGAGGCCTGGTCTCGGGAGCAGGTTGAGTCCTGGTCTCGGGAGCAGGATGAGGCCTGGTCTCGGGAGCCAGTTGAGCCCTGGTCTCGGGAGCAGGTTGAGATCTGGTCTCGGGAGCAGGTTGAGGCCTGGTCTCGAGAGCAGGATGAGGCCTGGTCTCGGGAGCAGGTTGAAGCCTGGTCTCGGGTTAGGGTAGAGGCCTGGTCTCGGGAGCAGGTTGAGGCCTGGTGTCGGGAGCAGGATGAGGCCTGGTCTCGGGAGCCGGTTGAGGCCTGGTCTCGGGAGCCGGTTGAGGCCTGGTCTCGGGAGCAGGTTGAGGCCTGGTCTCGGGGGCAGGTTGAGTCCTGGTCTCGGAGGCAGGTTGAGGCCTGGTCTCGGGAGCAGGATGAGGCCTGGTCTCGGGAGCAGGATGAGGCCTGGTCTCGGGAGCAGGATGAGGCCTGGTCTTGGAGGCAGGATGAGGCCTGGTCTCGGGAGCAGGATGAGGTCTGGTCTCGGGAGCCGGTTGAGGCCTGGTCTCGGGAGCAGGTTGAGTCCTGGTCTCGGGAGCAGGTTGAGTCCTGGTCTCGGGTGCAGGTTGAGTCCTGGTCTCGGGTGCAGGTTGAGTCCTGGTCTCGGGTGCAGGTTGAGTCCTGGTCTCGGGTGCAGGTTGAGGCCTGGTCTCAGGAGTAGGTTGAGTCTTGGTCTCGGGAGCAGGATGAGGCCTGGTCTCGGGAGAAGGATGAAGCCTGGTCTCGGGAGCAGGTTGAAGCCTGGTGTCGGGAGCAGGTTGAGGCCTGGTGTCGGGAGCAGGTTGAGGCCTGGTCTCGGGAGCAGGATGAGGCCTGGTCTCGGGAGCAGGTTGAAGCCTGGTCTCGGGAGCAGGTTCAGGCCTGGTCTCGGGAGCAGGTTGAAGCATGGTCTCGGGAGCAGGTTCAGGCCTGGTCTCGGGAGCAGGTTGAGGCCTGGTCTCGGGAGCAGGCTGAGGCCTGGTCTCGGGAGCAGGTTGAGGCCTGGTCTCGGGGGCAGGATGTGGCCTGGTCTCGGTAGCAGTTTGAGTCCTGGTCTCCAGAGCAGGTTGAGGCCTGGTCTCGGGAGCAGGTCGAGGCCTGGTCTCGGGAGCAAGTTGAGTCCTGGTCTCGGGAGCAGGTCGAGGCCTGGTCTCGGGAGCAAGTTGAGTCCTGGTCTCGGGAGCAGGTCGAGGCCTGGTCTCGGGAGCAAGTTGAGTCCTGGTCTCGGGAGCAGGATGAGGCCTGGTCTTGGGAGCAGGTTGAGGCCTGGTCTCGGGTTAGGGTTGAGGCCTGGTCTCGGGAGCAGGTTGAGTCCTGGTCTCGGGAGCCGGTTGAGGCCTGCTCTCGGGAGCAGGTTCAGGCCTGGTCAGGCCTGGTCGGCCCTCCTCCCGGAGATAACATGGCTCCCTTCCGGCCGTGACAGGAGAATCCACTGGGAGGGTGAGGGCGATTGAGAGGCCGGCTGGGAACGAGGGTTGGTGGGTGGGGAGAGCGGCCCAGTCTGCGTGCCCTGGCCTCGGACCGCAGGGACCACCTCCCCCAGCCGGCCTCCCTCCAAGCCCCTGCTCCCCTCCCTCCCGCCCGACGGGCAGACAGAGCGAGAGAACAATTCAAAACCCAGTCCTGAGTCGTGGGAAGTGGTGAGGCCACAGGAGCTGATGTCACACAGCGATCGGCTTCCTGTGGAGTGTCTACCTCACCCAGCAGAGCAGGCAGGAGCCGTGGGAACCGCTATACGCGCCGGGGGGGATCTTGTTACCCAGTCGGACAGCTTGGACCAGGCCGGGGAATGAGAGCTCGGTCCGAGTAGACCGGTCAGCGGCTGGCCGAAGAGGCAGGTGACCGCTGACTGCAATCTGCAGCCCGTCGGGCCCTCTCGTCCTCGCCTTGGCTGTCGCTCGCTGCCCGGCGCCCTTTGGTTTTTTTTATGTTACCCACCTCAACTCCCTCCGCACCCCCCCACCCCCAACCGAGACTTCTACCCCTCCCCCACCTCCCCCCACACCCCCTCCCGATCTCGGATCTGCTCCACGAGAGCATAATTCTGTCCAGTGACAACCCTCTTCGTCTCTTTTGTTGCAGCGATCGATCTGCAGCCACAGGACGTGGCGACGACGCTCAGGTGAGAGTCCTGCTTCCGCCGCGGGTAACGCTCCCGTCCCCAGCTTCGAACGGCGGTGGGTGGGGGGGGAAACTAGCTGCTCCCTTCAGGCTCCTCCGGTACCCTCACCCGGGGACTCCAGTCCGTCTCCACGCCGTGTTCAACCACCCCCTGATCTCAGGGTTGAAACGATGAGGTGGAGAGTTCGGTGTGGGGACCGTGACAGGGAACCAGACCCAGCGCTCGGGGTGAGGGGGGGACTGAGACCGTGAGACCGGGAACTGATGCCTCTGGGTGTTGCGGGGGGGAGTCCAGAACAAGGAAATTGCAGCCAGGGGGTGATGTCAGGAAGCACGTCACCCACACACACACACACACACACAGAGGGGGGGAACGGGAATCTGGAACTCTCTCTCCCCCACCCCGGCTCCCCACTCCAAAAAAAAGCTGCCGAGATTGGGAGGGGGTCAATTGCAAATTCCCGAACGGAGGTGGATAGATTTTTTTTTGTGGTCGGGTTAAGGGGTTACCGAACCGAGCCGATGGAATTAAGACACGGGTCAGCCCGCGACTCAACTGAATGACAGAACGGGCTGGAGGGGCTGAATGGCCTCCTCCTGTTCCTTGCGAATTCCGCGCAGATGACAATCCGATTTCCCGGCGTCGGCGAGTTTGGAGACCCATTCGGGACTGCCTCGGGCCGGGGTCATAAGAAAGAGCGTTTTAATAGTCCCTACGTACAGTGGAGCAGAACAGGTCAAAGAGCTGCTGAGAAGCGGAAAGATAAGAGGATAAAAGTCAGGACCCTGTGCTTAAACTTTGTTGATCGTACCTGGAGTATTGAGTCCGATTCCTGGCCCCCGCACTTTAGGGAAGGATGTCGAGGGTCTCGGAGAGGGTGCGGGAGGGAGATTGACCCCGAACGAGACTAGGGATGAGGGACTTCAGTTCCTGTGGGAGAGGCTGGGAGAAGCTGGGATTGTTCTCCTTAGAGCGGAGCAGGTTAAGGGGGAGATTGAATCGAGGCGTTCAAAATCAGGAAGGGGGTTTGGACAGAGTCAATAAGGAGAAACTGTTTCCACTGGGCAGGAGGGTCGGTAACCAGAGGGGGACACAGATTGAAGAGAATCGGGGAAAAAACCAGAGGGGGAGATGAGGAGAATTTGTTTTTTATTTACACAGCGAGTTGTTGTGATCTGGAAGGCGCTGCCTGAAAGGGCGGTGGAAGCAGATTCAATAGGAACTTTCAAAAGGGGGGGAATCGGATAAATACTGGAAGGGGGGACGTTTGCAGGGATATGGTGGGGGGGGAGAGATGGTGGGGAGGGGAGAGTGGGGACAAATATGATCAATCTTTCCAAGAGGAGTAGAGGAACGAAGGGCCGAATGGCCTCCTGTGACTGTTCTGTCTGAAGGGACAGGCGAAGGTATTGGGATGGCCAACACTGCGAGGCTTGGGATTCAAGCTGTTCCTGATTGGGTAATGACAAACCAGCGCTCGCTGGCCAAAATCGACCAAATGGACAACTGACCAGTGACATTCACACTCCCACAGTCACCAACCCACGGGAACCACTAAAGGAGACAAAACAAAGAACAGCGCACTGGACGCCAAAGGGAGCACCAAGAAACATCGGACTGTCAGCTTCCTCAAGAAGATGGCCGGACTAACAAAGGTCAGCATCAGTTTTGTTATATAACGATTATCCTGTGGGGTATATCGGAGTGTTACAGTGAGGGGTGTGGGGTATATCAGAGTTTTACAGTGAGGGGTGTGGGGTATATCAGAGTGTTACAGTGAGGGGTGTGGGGTATATCAGAGTGTTACAGTGAGGGGTGTGGGGTATATCAGAGTGTTACAGTGAGGGGTGTGGGGTATATCAGAGTGTTACAGTGAGGGGTGTGGGGTATATCAGAGTGTTACAGTGAGGGGTGTGGGATATATCAGAGTGTTACAGTGAGGGGTGTGGGGTATATCAGAGTGTCACAGTGAGGGGTGTGGGGTATATCAGAGTGTTACAGTGAGTGGTGTGGTGTATATCAGAGTGTTACAGTGAGGGGTGTGGGATATATCAGAGCGTTACAGTGAGGGGTGAGGGGTATATCAGAGTGTTACAGTGAGGGGTGTGGGCTATATCAGAGTGTTACAGTGAGGGGTGTGGGATATATCAGAGTGTTACAGTGAGGGGTGTGGGGTATATCAGAGTGTTACATTGAGGGGTGTGGGGTATATCAGAGTGTTACAGTGAGGGGTGTGGGGTATATCAGAGTGTTACAGTGAGGGGTGTGGGATATATCAGAGTGTTACAGTGAGGGGTGTGGGGTATATCAGAGCGTTACAATGAGGGTGTGGGATATGTCAGAGTATTACAGTGAGGGTGTGGGGTATATCAGAGCGTTACAGCAAGGGGTGTGGTGTATATAACAGTGTTACAGTAAGGGGTGTGGTGTATATAAGAATGTTACAGTAAGGGGTGTGGTGTATATCAGAGTTTTACAGAGAGGGGTGTGATATATATCATAGACTTGCATTGAGGGGTGTGACATATATCAGAGTGTTATACTGAGGGGTGGGTGATATATAAGAGTGTTACAGTGACGGGTGTGGGGTATATCAGAGTGATACAGTGAGGGGTGTGGGATATATCAGAGTATTACAGTGAGGGGTGTGGGGTATATCATAGTGTTACAGTGAGGGGTGTGGGATATATCAGAGTGTTACAGTGAGGGGTGTGGGGTATATCAGAGTGTAACAGTGAGGGGTGTGGGGTATATCAGAGTGTTACAGTGAGGGGTGTGGGGTATATCAGAGTGTTACAGTGAGGGGTGTGGGGTATATCCGAGTGTTACAGTGAGGGGTGTGGGGTATATGAGAGTGTTACAGTGAGGGGTGTGGGGTATATCAGAGTGTTACCGTTAGGGGTGTGGGATATATGAGAGTGTTACAGTGAGGGGTGTGGGGTATATCAGAATGTTACAGTGAGGGGTGTTGGGTATATCAGAGTGTTACAGTGAGGGATGTGGGGTGTATCAGAGTGTTACAGTGAGGGGTGTGGGATATATGAGACTGTTAAAGTGAGGGGTGTGGGATATATCAGAGTGTTACAGTGAGGGGTCTTGGATATATCAGAGTGTTACAGTGAGGGGTGTGGGGTATATCAAAGTGTTACAGTGAGGGGTGTGGGGTATATCAGAGTCTTACAGTGAGGGGTGTGGGATTTATCAGAGTGTTACAGTGAGGGGGTGTGGGATATATCAGAGTGTTACAGTGAGGGGTGTGGGATATATCAGAGTGTTACAGTGATGGGTGTGGGATATATCAGAGTGTTACAGTGAGGGGTGTGGGGTATATCAGAGTGTTACAGTGAGGGGTGTGGGGTATATCAGAGTGTTACAGTGAGGGGTGTGGGGTATATCAGAGTGTTACAGGGAGGGGTGTGGGGTATATCAGAGTGTTACAGTGAGGGGTGTGGGGTATATCAGAGTGTTACAGTGAGGGGTGTGGGGTATATCAGAGTGTTACAGTGAGGGGTGTGGGGTATATCAGAGTGTTACAGTGAGGGGGTGTGGGGTATATCAGAGTGCTACAGTGAGGGGTGTGGGGTATATCAGAGTGTTACAGTGAGGGGTGTGGGGTATATCAGAGTGTTACAGTGAGGGGGTGTGGGGTATATCAGACTGTTACAGTGAGGGGTGTGGGGTATATCAGAGTGTTACAGTGAGGAGTGTGGGGCATATGAGAGTGTTACAGCGAGGGGTGTGGGGTATATCAGAGTGTTATAGTGAGGGGTGTGGGATATATGAGGGTGTTACAGTGAGCGGTGTGGGATATATCAGAGTGTTACAGTGAGGGGTGTGGGGTATATCAGAGTGTTACAGTGAGGTGTGTGGGATATATCAGAGTGTTACAGTGAGGGGCGTGGGGTATATCAGAGTGTTACAGTGAGGGGTGTGGGATATATCAGAGTGTTACAGTGAGGGGTGTGGGATATATGAGAGTGTTACAGACAGGGGTGTGGGGTATATCAGAGTGTTACAGTGAGGGGTGTGGCCTATACCAGAGTGTTGCAGTGAGGGGTGTGGGATATATCAGAGTGTTACAGTGAGGGGTGTGGGGTTTATCAGAGTGTTACAGTGAGGGGTGTGGGGTATATCAGAGTGTTACAGTGAGGGGTGTGGGATATATCAGAGTGTTACAGTGAGGGGTGTGGGGTATATCAGAGTGTTACAGTGAGGGGTGTGGGATATATCAGACTGTTACAGTGAGGGGTGTGGGGTATATCAGAGTGTTACAGTGAGGGGTGTGGGACATATCAGAGTGTTACAGTGAGGGTTGTGGATATATCAGGGTGTTAAAATGAAGGGTGTGGGGTATATCAGAGTGTTACAGTGAGGGGTGTGGGGTATATCAGAGTGTTATAGTGAGGGGTGTGGGGTATATCAGAGTGTTACAGTGAGGGGTGTGGCGTATATCAGAGTGTTACAGTGAGGGGTGTGGTGTATACCAGAGTGTTACAGTGAGGGGTGTGGGATATATCAGAGTATAACAGTGAGGGGTCATGGATATATCAGAGTGTTACAGTGAGGTGTGTGGGATATATCAGAGTGTTACAGTGAGGGGTGTGGGGTATATCAGATTGTTACAGTGAGGGGTGTGGGGTATATCAGAGTGTTACAGTGAGGGGTGTGGGATATATCAGAGTGTTACAGTGAGGGGTGTGGGATATATCAGAGTGTTACAGTGATGGGTGTGGGATATATCAGAGTGTTACAGTGAGGGGTGTGGGATATATCAGAGTGTTACAGTGAGGGGTGTGGGGTATATCAGAGTGTTACAGTGAGGGGTGTGGGATATATCAGAGTGTTACAGTGAGGGGTGTGGGATATATCAGAGTGTTACAGTGATGGGTGTGGGATATATCAGAGTGTTACAGTGAGGGGTGTGGGGTATATCAGAGTGTTACAGTGAGGGGTGTGGGGTATATCAGAGTGTTACAGTGAGGGGTGTGGGGTATATCACAGTGTTACAGTGAGGGGGTGTGGGGTATATCAGAGCGCTACAGTGAGGGGTGTGGGGTATATCAGAGTGTTACAGTGAGGGGTGTGGGATATATCAGGGTGTTACAGTGAGGGGTGTGGGGTATATCAGAGTGTTACAGTGAGGGGTGTGGACTATATCAGATTGTTAAAGTGAGGGGGCGTGGGGGATATCAGAGTGTTACAGTGAGGGGTGTGGGATATATCAGGGTGTTACAGTGAGGGATGTGGGGTATATCAGAGTGTTACAGTGAGGGGTGTGGGATATATCAGTGTGTTACAGTGAGGGGTGTGGGGTATATCAGAGTGTTACAGTGAGGGGTGTGGGGTATATCAGAATGTTACAGTGAGGGGTGTGGGGTATATCAGAGTTTTACAGTGAGGGGTGTGGGGTATATCAGAGTGTTACAGCGAGGGGTGTGGGGTATATCAGTGTGTTACAGTGAGGGGTGTGGAGTATATCAGAATGTTACAGTGAGGGGTGTGGGGTATATCAGAGTGTTACAGTGAGGGGTGTGGGGTATATAAGAGTGCTACAGTGAGGGGTGTGGGGTATATCAGAATGTTACAGTGAGGGTTGTGGATATATCAGGGTGTTACAGTGAGGGGTGTGGGATATATCAGAGTTTTACAGTGAGGTTTGTGGGTTATATCAGAATGTTACAGTGAGGGTTGTGGAGATGTCAGTGTGTTACAGTCAGGGGTGTGGGGTTTATCAGAGTGTTACAGTGAGGGGTGCGGGTTATATCAGAGTGTTACAGTGAGGGTGTGTGGGGTATATCAGAGTGTTACAGTGAGGGGTGTGGCATATATCAGAGTGTTACAGTGAGGGGTGTGGTGTATATCAGAGTGTTACAGTGAGGGGTGTGGGGTATATTAGAGTGTTACAGTGAGGGGTGTGGGGTATATCAGAGTGTTACAGTGAGGGGTGCGGGTTATATCAGAGTGTTACAGTGAGGGTGTGTGGGGTATATCAGAGTGTTACAGTGAGGGGTGTGGCATATATCAGAGTGTTACAGTGAGGGGTGTGGTGTATATCAGAGTGTTACAGTGAGGGGTGCGGGGTATATCAGAGTGTAACAGTGAGGGGTGCGGGTTATATCACTGCTTTACAGTGAGGGGTGTGGGATATATCAGAGTTTTACAGTGAGGGGTGTGGGATATATCAAAGTGTTAAAGTGAGGGGTGTGGGGTATATCACAGTGTTACAGTGAGGGGTGTGGCATATATCAGAGTTTTACAGTGAGGGGTGTGGGATATATAAAAGTGTTAAAGTGAGGGGTGTGGGGTATATCACAGTGATACAGTGAGGGGTGTGGAGTATATCAGAGTGTTACAGTGAGGTGTGTGCGGTATATCAGAGTGTTACAGTGAGGGGTGTGGGTTATATCAGAGTGTTACAGTGAGGGGTGTGGGATATATCAGAGTGTTACAGTGAGGGGTGTGGGATATATGAGAGTGTTACAGTGAGGGGTGTGGGGTATATCAGAGTGTTACAGTGAGGAGTGTGGCCTATACCAGAGTGTTGCAATGAGGGGTGTGGGATATATCAGAGTGTTACAGTGTGGGGTGTGGGGTATATCAGAGTGTTACAGTGAGGGGTGTGGGACATATCAGGGTGTTACAGTGAGGGTTGTGGATATATCAGGGTGTTACAGTGAAGGGTGTGGGGTATTACAGAGTGTTACAGTGAGAGGTGTGGTGTATATCAGAGTGTTACAGTGAGGGGTGTGGGGTATATCAGAGTGTTACAGTGAGAGGTGTGGGGTATATCAGAGTGTTACAGTGCGGGGTGTGGGGTATATCAGAGTTTTACAGTGAGGGGTGTGGGGTATATCAGAGTGTTACAGTGAGGGGTGTGAGGTATATCAGTGTTTTACAGTGATGGGTGTGGGGTATATCAGAGTGTTACAGTGAGGGGTGTGGGGTATATCAGAGTGTTACAGTGAGGGGTGTGGGTTATATAAGAGTGCTACAGTGAGGGGTGTGGGGTATATCAGAATGTTACAGTGAGGGTTGTGGATATATCAGGGTGTTACAGTGAGTGGTGTGGGATGTATCAGAATGTTACAGTGAGGGTTGTGGATATATCAGGGTGTTACAGTGAGGGGTGTGGGATATATCAGGGTGTTACAGTGAGGGTTGTGGGGTATATCAGAGTGTTACAGTGAGGGGTGTGGGATATATCAGGGTGTTACAGTGAGGGGTGTGGTGTATATAAGAGTGTAACAGTGAGGGTTGTGGGATATATCAGAATGTTACAGTGAGGGGTGTTGGGTATATCAGAGTGTTAAAGTGAGGTGTGTGGGATATATCAGAGTGTTACAGTGAGGGGCGTGGGGTATATCAGAGTGTTACAGTGAGGGGTGTGGGTTATATCAGGGTTTTACAGTGACGGTTATCGGATATATCAGTGTGTTACAGCAAGGGGTGTGGTCTATATAAGAGTGTTACAGTAAGGGGTGTGGTGTATATAATAATGTTACAGTAAGGGGTGTGGTGTATATCAGAGTTTTACTGAGAGGGGTGTGATATATATCAGAGTGTTATACTGAGGGGTGTGTGATATATCAGAGTGTTACAGTGAGGGGTTTATGGTATATCCGAGTGTCACATTGAGGGTTGTGGGGTATATCAGAGTGTTACAGTGAGGGGTGTGGGGTATATCAGAGTGTTACAGTGAGGTGCGTGGGGTATATCAGAGTGTTACAGTGAGGGGGGCGGGTAATATCAGAGTGTTACAGTGAGGGTGTGTGGGGTATATCAGAGTGTTACAGTGAGGGGTGTGGCATATATCAGAGTGTTACAGTGAGGGGTGTGGTGTATATCAGAGTGTTACAGTGAGGGGTGCGGGGTATATCAGAGCGTTACAGTGAGGGGTTCGGGTTATATCACTGCGTTACATTGAGGGGTGTGGGATATATCAGACTGTTACAGTGAGGGGTGTGGGGTATATCAGAGTGTTACAGTGAGGGGTGTGGTGTATATCAGAGTGTTACAGTGAGGGGTGTGGGGTATATCAGAGTGTTACAGTGAGGGGTGTGGGGTATATCAGAGTGTTGCAGTGAGGGGTGTGGAATATATCAGACTTTTACAGTGAGGGGTGTGGGATATATCAAAGTGTTTCAATGAGGGGTGTGGGGTATATCACAGTGTTACAGTGAGGGGTGTGGAGTATATCAGAGTGTTACAGTGAGGTGTGTGCGGTATATCAGAGTGTTACAGTGAAGGGTGTGGGGTATATCAGAGCGTTACAGTGAGGGTTGTCGCATATATCAGAGTGTTACAGTGAGGGGTGTGGGGTATATCAGAGTGTCACAGTGAGTGGTGTGGGGTATATCAAAGTGTTTCAATGAGGGGTGTGGGGTATATCAGAGTGTTACATTGAGGGGTTGGGATATATCATAGTGTTACAGTGAGGGGTGTGGGATATATCAGGGTGTTACAGTGAGGGGTGTGGGATATATCAGAGTGTAACAGTGAGGGGTGTGGGGTATATCAGAGTGTTACAGTGAGGGGTGTGGGATATATGAGAGTGTTACAGTGAGGGGTGTGGGGTATATCAGAGTGTTACAGTGAGGGGTGTGACCTATACCAGAGTGTTGCAGTGAGGGGTGTGGGATATATCAGACTGTTACAGTGAGGGGTGTGGGTTATATCAGAGTGTTACAGTGAGTGGTGTGGGACATATCAGAGTGTTGCAGTGAGGGGTGTGGGATATATCAGATTGTTACAGTGAGGGGTGTGGGGTGTATCAGAGTGTTACAGTGAGGGGTGTGGGGTATATCAGAGTGTTACATTGAGTGATGAGGGATATATCAGTGTGTTACGTTGAGGGGTGGGGTATATCAGACTGTTACAGTGAGGGGTGTGGGGTATATAAGAGTGTTACAGTAAGGGGTGTGGTATATATAAGAATGTTACAGTAAGGGGTTTGGTGTATATCAGAGTTTTACTGAGAGGGGTGTGATATATATCAGAGTGTTATACTGACGGGTGTGTGATATATCAGAGTGTTAAAGTGAGGGGTGTATGGTATATCCGAGTGTTACAATGTGGGTTGTGGGGTATATCAGAGTGTTGCAGTGAGGGGTGTGGGGTATATTAGAGTGTTACAGTGAGGGGTGTGGGGTATATAAGAGTGTAACAGTGGGGGGTGCGGGTTATATCAGAGTGTTACAGTGAGGGTGTGTGGGGTATATCAGAGTGTTACAGTGAGGGGTGTGGCATATATCAGAGTGCTACAGTGAGGGGTGTGGTGTATATCAGAGTGTTACAGTGAGGGGTGCGGGGTATATCAGAGTGTAACAGTGAGGGGTGCGGGTTATATCACTGCTTTACAGTGAGGGGTGTGGGATATATCAGAGTTTTACAGTGAGGGGTGTGGGATATATCAAAGTGTTAAAGTGAGGGGTGTGGGGTATATCACAGTGTTACAGTGAGGGGTGTGGCATATATCAGAGTGTTACAGTGAGGGGTGTGGGGTATATCAGAGTGTTACAGTGAGGGGTGTGGCGTATATCACAGTGATACAGTGAAGGGTGTGGAGTATATCAGAGTGTTACAGTGAGGTGTGTGCGGTATATCAGAGTGTTACAGTGAGGGGTGTGGGGTATATCAGAGTGTTACAGTGAGGGGTGTGGTGTATATCAGAGTGTTACAGTGAGGAGTGTGGCCTATACCAGAGTGTTGCAATGAGGGGTGTGGGATATATCAGAGTGTTACAGTGATGGGTGTGGGGTATATCAGACTGTTACAGTGAGGGATGTGGGACATATCAGGGTGTTACAGTGAGGGTTGTGGATATATCAGGGTGTTACAGTGAAGGGTGTGGGGTATTACAGAGTGTTACAGTGAGAGGTGTGGTGTATATCAGAGTGTTACAGTGAGGGGTGTGGGGTATATCAGAGTGTTACAGTGAGAGGTGTGGGGTATATCAGAGTGTTACAGTGCGGGGTGTGGGGTATATCAGAGTTTTACATGAGGGGTGTGGGGTATATCAGAGTGTTACAGTGAGGGGTGTGGGGTATATCAGTGTTTTACAGTGATGGGTGTGGGGTATATCAGAGTGTTACAGTGAGGGGTGTGGGGTATATCAGAGTGTTACAGTGAGGGGTGTGGGTTATATAAGAGTGCGACAGTGAGGGGTGTGGGGTATATCAGAATGTTACAGTGAGGGTTGTGGATATATCAGGGTGTTACAGTGAGGGGTGTGCTGTATATAAGAGTGTTACAGTGAGGGTTGTGGGATATATCAGGGTGTTACAGTGAGGGGTGTGGTGTATATAAGAGTGTTACAGTGAGGGTTGTGGGATATATCAGGGTGTTACAGTGAGGGGTGTGGGGTATATCAGAGTGTTACAGTGAGGGGTGTGGGGTATATCATTGTTACCGTGAGGGGTGTGGGGTATATCAGAATGTTACAGTGAGGGGTGTTGGGTATATCAGAGTGTTAAAGTGAGGTGTGTGGGATATATCAGAGTGTTACAGTGAGGGGCGTGGGGTATATCAGAGTGTTACAGTGAGGGGTGTGGGTTATATCAGGGTTTTACAGTGACGGTTATCGGATATATCAGTGTGTTACAGCTAGGGGTGTGGTCTATATAAGAGTGTTACAGTAAGGGTTGTGGTGTATATAATAATGTTACAGTAAGGGGTGTGGTGTATATCAGAGTTTTACTGAGAGGGGTGTGATATATATCAGAGTGTTATACTGAGGGGTGTGTGATATATCAGAGTGTTACAGTGAGGGGTTTATGGTATATCCGAGTGTTACATTGAGGGTTGTGGGGTATATCAGAGTGTTACAGTGAGGGGTGTGGGGTATATCAGAGTGTTACAGTGAGGTGCGTGGGGTATATCAGAGTGTTACAGTGAGGGGTGCGGGTTATATCAGAGTGTTACAGTGAGGGTGTGTGGGGTATATCAGAGTGTTACAGTGAGGGGTGTGGCATATATCAGAGTGTTACAGTGAGGGGTGTGGTGTATATCAGAGTGTTACAGTGAGGGGTGCGGGGTATATCAGAGTGTTACAGTGAGGGGTTCGGGTTATATCACTGCGTTACATTGAGGGGTGTGGGATATATCAGACTGTTACAGTGAGGGGTGTGGGGTATATCAGAGTGTTACAGTGAGGGGTGTGGTGTATATCAGAGTGTTACAGTGAGGGGTGTGGGGTATATCAGAGTGTTACAGTGAGGGGTGTGGGGTATATCAGAGTGTTACAGTGAGGGGTGTGGAATATATCAGACTTTTACAGTGAGGGGTGTGGGCTATATCAAAGTGTTACAATGAGGGGTGTGGGGTATATCACAGTGTTACAGTGAGGGTTGTGGGGTATATCAGAGTGTTACAATGAGGGTGTGGGATATGTCAGAGTGTTACAGTGAGGGGTGTGGTGTATATCAGAGCGTTACAGCAAGGGTGTGGTGTATATAACAGTGTTACAGTAAAGGGTGTGGTGTATATAAGAATGTTGCAGTAAGGGGTGTGGTGTATATCAGAGTTTTACTGAGAGGGGTGTGATATATATCATAGACTTGCATTGAGGGGTGTGACATATATCAGATTGTTATACTGAGGGGTGTGTGATATAAAAGAGTGTTACATTGACGGGTGTGGGGTATATCAGAGTGATACAGTGAGGGGTGCGGGATATATCACAGTGTTACAGTGAGGGGTGTGGGGTATATCACAGTGTTACAGTGAGGGGTGTGGGATTTTTCAGAGTGTTACAGTGAGGTGTCTGGGGTATATCAGAGTGTAACAGTGAGGGGTGTGGGGTATATCAGAGTGTTACAGTGAGGGGTGTGGGGTATATCCGAGTGTTACAGTGAGGGGTGTGGGGTATTTCAGAGTGTTACAGTCAGCGGTGTGGGATATATCAGAGTGTTACAGTAAGGGGTGTGAGATATATCAGAGTGTTACAGTGAGGGGTGTGGGGTATATGAGAGTGTTACAGTGAGGGGTGTGGGGTATATCAGAGTGTTACCGTGAGGGGTGTGGGATATATCAGAATGTTACAGTGAGGGGTGTTGGGTATATCAGAGTGTTAAGGTGAGGTGTGTGGGATATATCAGAGTATTACAGTGAGGGGTGTAGGATATATCAGAGTGTTACAGTGAGGGGTGTGGGGTCTATCAGAATGTTAAAATGAGGGTTGTGGGATATATCAGAGTGTTACAGTGAGGGGCGAAGGGTATATCAGAGTGTTACAGTGAGGGGTGTGGGGTATATCAGTGTGTTACAGTGAGGGTTGTGGGGTATATCTGATTGTTTCAGTGAGGGGTGTGGGTTATATCAGAGTGTTACAGTGAGGGGTGTGGTGTATATCAGAGTGTTACAGTGAGGGGTGCGGGTTATATCAGAGTGTTACAGTGAGTGTGTGTGGGGTATATCAGAGTGTTACAGTGAGGGGTGTGGGGTATATCAGAGTGTTACAGTGAGGGGTGTGGTGTATATCCGAGTGTTACAGTGAGGGGTGCGGGGTATATCAGAGTGTTACAGTGAGGGGTGTGGGGTATATCAGAGTGTTACAGTGAGGTGTGTGTGGTATATCATAGTCTTACAGTGAGGGGTGTGGGGTATATCAGAGTGTTACAGTGAGGGGTGTGGGGTATATCAGAGTGTTACAGTGAGGGGTGTGGGATATATCAGGGTGTTACAGTGAGGGGTGTGGGATATATCAGATTGTTACAGTGTGGGGTGTGGGATATATCAGGGTGTTACAGTGAGTGGTGTGGGATATATCAGAGTGTAACAGTGAGGGTTGTGGGGTATATCAGAGTGTTACAATGAGTGTGTGCGATATGTCCGAGTGTAACAGTGAGGGGTGTGGGGTATATCAGAGCGTTACAGCAAGGGGTATGGTGTATATAACAGTGTTACAGTAAGGGGAGTGGTGTATATAAGAATGTTACAGTAAAGGGTGTGGTGTATATCAGAGTTTTACTCAGAGGGGTGTGATATATATCATAGACATGCATTGAGGGGTGTGACATATATCAGAGTGTTATACTGAGGGGTGTGTGATATATAAGAGTGTTACAGTGACGGCTGTGGGGTATATCAGAGTGATACAGTGAGGGGTGTGGGATATATCAGAGTGTTACAGTGAGGGGTGTGGGGTATATCAGAGTGTTACAGTGAGGGGTGTGGTGTATATCAGAGTGTTACAGTGAGGGGTGTGGGGTATATCAGAGTGTTACAGTGAGGGGCGTGGGGTATATCACAGTGTTACAGTGAGGGGTGTGGGATATATCAGAGTGTTACAGTGAGGGGTCTGCGGTATATCAGAGTGTAACAGTGAGGGGTGTGGGGTATATTAGAGTGTTACAGTGAGGGGTGTGCGGTATATCAGAGTGTTACAGTGAGGGGTGTGGGGTATTTCAGAGTGTTACAGTCAGCGGTGTGGGATATATCAGAGTGTCACAGTGATGGGTGTGAGATATATCAGAGTGTTACAGTGAGGGGTGTGGGGTATATGAGAGTGTTACAGTGAGGGGTGTGGGGTATATCAGAGTGTTACCGTGAGGGGTTTGGGATATATGAGAGTGTTACAGTGAGGGGTGTGGGATATATCAGAATATTACAGTGAGGGGTGTTGGGTTTATCAGAGTGTTAAAGTGAGGTGTGTGGGATATATCAGAGTGTTACAGTGAGGGGTGTGGGATATATCTTAGTGTTACAGTGAGGGGTGTGGAATATATCAGAGTGTTACAGTGAGGGGCGTGGGGTAAATCAGAGTGTTACAGTGAGGGGTGTGGGGTGTATCACAGTCTTACAGTGAGGGGTGTGGGGTATATCAGAGTGTTACAGTGAGGGGTGTGGGATATATCAGAGTGTTACAGTGAGGGGTTTGGGGTATATTAGAGTGTTACAGTGAGGGGTGTTGGGTATATCAGAGTGTTACAGTGAGGGCGTGGGATATATGAGAGTGTTACAGTGAGGGGTGTGGGGTATATCAGAGTGTTACAGTGAGGGGTGTGGCCTATACCAGAGTGTTGCAGTGATGGTTGTGGGATATATCAGAGTGTTACAGTGAGGGGTGTGGCCTATACCAGAGTGTTGCAGTGATGGGTGTGGGATATATCAGAGTGTTACAGTGTGGGGTGTGGGGTATATCAGAGTGTTACAGTGAGTGGTGTGGGACATATCAGAGTGTTACAGTGAGGGGTGTAGGGTATATCAGAGTGTTACAGTGAGGGGTGTGGGGTATATCAGAGTGTTACACTGAGGGTTGTCGATATATCAGGTTGTTACAGTGAAGGGTGTGGGGTATATCAGAGTGTTACAGTGAGAGGTGTGGGGTATATCAGAGTGTTACAGTGAGGGGTGTGGGGTATATCAGAGTGTTACAGTGAGGGGTGTGGGGTATATCAGAGTGTTACAGTGAGGGTTGTGGGGTATATCAGAGTGTTACAGTGAGGGGTGTGGGATATATCAGAGTCGTACAGTGAGGTGTGTGGGATATATCAGAGTGTTACAGTGAGGGGTGTGGGATATATCAGAGTGTTACAGTGAGGGGTGTGGGATATATCAGAGTGTTACAGTGATGGGTGTGTGATATATCAGAGTGTTACAGTGAGGGGTGTGGGGTATATCAGAGTGTTACAGTGAGGGGTGTGGTGTATATCAGAGTGTTACAGCGAGGGGTGTGGGGTATATCAGAGTGTTACAGTGAGGGGTGTGGGGTATATCAGAGTGTTTCTGTGAGGGGTGTGGGGTATATCAGAGTGTTACAGTGAGGGGTGTGGGGTATATCAGTGTGTTACAGTGAGGGGTGTATGGTATATCAGAGTGTTACAGTGATGGGTGTGGGGTATATCAGAGTGTTACAGTGAGGGGTGTGGGGTATATCAGTGTGTTACTGTGAGGGGTGTGGTGTATATCGGAGTGTTAAAGTGAGGGGGTGTGGGGTATATCAGAGTGTTACAGTGAGGGGTGTGGGATATATCAGGGTGTTACAGTGAGGGGTGTGGGGTATATCAGTGTGTTACAGTGAGGGGTGTGGGGTATATCAGAGGGTTACAGTGAGTGATGTTGGTTATATCAGAGTGTTACAGTGAGGGGTGTGGGGTATATCAGTGTGTTACAGTGAGCGTTGTGGGGTATATCAGAGTGTTACAGTGAGGGGTGTGGGGTATATCAGAGTGTTACAGTGAGGGGTGTGGGGTATATCAGAATGTTACAGTGAGGGTTGTGGATATATCAGGGTGTTACAGTGAGGGGTGTGGGGTATATCAGAGTGTTACAGTGAGGGGTGTGGGGTATATCAGAGTGTTACAGTGAGGGGTGTGGGATATATCAGGGTGTTACAGTGAGGGGTGTGGGGTATATCAGAGATTTACAGTGAGGAGAATGGGATATATCAGGGTGTTACAGTGAGGGGAGTGGGGTATATCAGTGTGTTACAGTGAGGGGTGTGCGATATATCAGGGTTTTACATTGAGGGGTGTGGCGTATATCAGAGATTTACAGTGAGGGGTATGGGATATATCAGGGTGTTACAGTGAGGGGTGTGGGATATATCAGAGTGTTACAGTGAGGGGTGTGGGGTATATCAGAGTGTTACAGTGAGGGGTGTGGGGTATATCAGAGTGTTACAGTGAGGGGTGTGGGATATATCAGGGAGTTACAGTGCGCGGTGTGGGATAAATCAGAGTGTAACAGTGAGGGTTGTGGGGTATATCAGAGTGTTACAGTGATGGGTGTGGGATATATCAGAGTGTTACAGTGAGGGGTGTGGGGTATATCAGAGTGTTACAGTGAGGGGTGTGGGGTATATCAGAGCGTTACAGCAAGGGGTGTGTTGTATATAAGAGTGTTACAGTAAGGGGTGTGGTGTATATAAGAATGTTACAGTAAGGGGTGTGGTGTATATCAGAGATTTACTGAGAGGGGTGTGATATATATCATAGACTTGCATTGAGGGGTGTGACATATATCAGAGTGTTATACTGAGGGTGTGTGATATATAAGAATGTTACAGTGACGGGTGTGGGGTATATCAGAGTGTTACAGTGAGTGGTGTGGGGTTATCACAGTGTTACAGTGAGGGGTGTGGGATATATCAGAGTGTTACAGTGAGGTTTGTCGGGTATATCAGAGTGTTACAGTGAGGGGTGTGGGGTATATCAGAGTGTTACAGTGAGGGGTGTGGGATATATCAGAGTCGTACAGTGAGGGGTGTGGAATATATCAGACTTTTACAGTGAGGGGTGTGGGCTATATCAAAGTGTTACAATGAGGGGTGTGGGGTATATCACAGTGTTACAGTGAGGGTTGTGGGGTATATCAGAGTGTTACAATGAGGGTGTGGGATATGTCAGAGTGTTACAGTGAGGGGTGTGGTGTATATCAGAGCGTTACAGCAAGGGTGTGGTGTATATAACAGTGTTACAGTAAGGGGTGTGGTGTATATAAGAATGTTGCAGTAAGGGGTGTGGTGTATATCAGAGTTTTACTGAGAGGGGTGTGATATATATCATAGACTTGCATTGAGGGGTGTGACATATATCAGATTGTTATACTGAGGGGTGTGTGATATAAAAGAGTGTTACATTGACGGGTGTGGGGTATATCAGAGTGATACAGTGAGGGGTGCGGGATATATCACAGTGTTACAGTGAGGGGTGTGGGGTATATCACAGTGTTACAGTGAGGGGTGTGGGATTTTTCAGAGTGTTACAGTGAGGTGTCTGGGGTATATCAGAGTGTTACAGTGATGGGTGTGGGATATATCAGAGTGTTACAGTGAGGGGTGTGGGGTATATCAGAGTGTTACAGTGAGGAGTGTGGGGTATATCAGAGCGTTACAGCAAGGGGTTTGTTGTATATAACAGTGTTACAGTAAGGGGTGTGGTGTATATAAGAATGTTACAGTAAGGGGTGTGGTGTATATCAGAGATTTACTGAGAGGGGTGTGATATATATCATAGACTTGCATTGAGGGGTGTGACATATATCAGAGTGTTATACTGAGGGTGTGTGATATATAAGAGTGTTACAGTGACGGGTGTGGGGTATATCAGAGTGTTACAGTGAGTGGTGTGGGGTTATCACAGTGTTACAGTGAGGGGTGTGGGATATATCAGAGTGTTACAGTGAGGTTTGTCGGGTATATCAGAGTGTTACAGTGAGGGGTGTGGGGTATATCAGAGTCGTACAGTGAGGGGTGTGGGATATATCAGAGTGTTACAGTGATGGGTGTGGGATATATCAGAGTGTTAAAGTGAGGGGTGTGGGATATATCAGAGTGTTACAGTGATGGGTGTGGGATATATCAGAGTGTTACAGTGAGAGGTGTGGGATATATCAGAGTGTTACAGTGAGGGGTGTTTGGTATATCAGAGTGTTACAGTGAGGCGTGTGGGGTATATCAGAGTGTTACAGTGAGGGGTGTGGGGTATATCAGAGTGTTACAGTGAGGGGTGTGGGGTATATCAGAGTGTTACTGTGAGGGGTGTGGGGTATATCAGAGTGTTACAGTGAGGGGCGTGGGGTATATCAGTGTGTTTCAGTGAGGGGTGTGGGGTATATCAGAGTGTTACAGTGTGGGGTGTGGGGTATATCAGAGTGTTACAGTGAGGGGTGTGGGGTATATCAGAGTGTTACAGTGAAGGGGTGTGGGGTATATCAGAGAGTTACAGTGAGGGGGTGTGGGGTATATCAGAGTGTTACAGTGAGGGGTGTGGGATATATCAGGGTGTTACAGTGAGGGGTGTGGGGTATATCAGAGTGTTACAGTGAGGGGTGTGCGGTATATCAGAGTGTTACAGTGAGGGGTGTGGGGTATATCAGTGTGTTACAGTGAGGGGTGTGGGGTATATCAGAGTGTTACAGTGAGGGGTGTGGGTTATATCAGAGTGTTAAAGTGAGGGGTGTGGGGTATATCAGTGTGTTACAGTGAGGGGTGTGGGGTATATCAGAGTGTTAAAGTGAGGGGTGTGGCTTATATCAGAGTGTTACAGTGAGGGGTGTGGGGTATATCAGAATGTTACAGTGAGGGTTGTGGATATATCAGGGTGTTACAGTGAGGGGTGTGGGGTATATCAGAGTGTTACAGTGAGGGGTGTGGGGTATATCAGAGGGTTACAGTGAGGGGTGTGGGATATATCAGGGTGTTACAGTGAGGGGTGTGGCGTATCTCAGAGATTTACAGTGAGGGGGTGTGGGGTATATCAGAGTGTTACAGTGGGGGGTGTGGGGTATATCAGAGTGTTACAGTGAGGGGTGTGGGATATATCATGGTGTTACAGTGAGGGGTGTGGGATATATCAGGGTGTTACAGTGAGGGGTGTGGGGTATATCAGAGTGTTACTGTGAGGGGTGTGGGGTATATCAGAGTGTTACAGTGAGGGGTGTGGGGTATATCAGTGTGTTACAGTGAGGGTTGTGGGTTATCAGAGTGTTACAGTGAGGGGTGTGGGGTATATCCGAGTGTTACATTGAGGGTTGTGGGGTATATCAGAGTGTTACAGTGAGGGGTGTGGGTTATATCAGAGTGTTACAGTGAGGGGTGTGGGGTATATCAGAGTGTTACATTGAGGGGTGTGGGTTATATCAGAGTGTTACAGTGAGTGTGTGTGGGGTATATCAGAGTGTTACAGTGAGGGGTGTGGGGTATATCAGAGTGTTACAGAGAGGGGTGTGGTATATATCCGAGTGTTACAGTGAGGGGTGCGGGGTATATCAGAGTGTTACAGTGAGGGGTGTGGGGTATATCAGAGCGTTACAGTGAGGGGTGTGGAGTATATCAGAGTGTTACAGTGAGGTGTGTGCGGTATATCAGAGTCTTACAGTGAGGGGTGTGGGGTATATCAGAGTGTTACAGTGAGGGGTGTGGGGTATATCAGAGTGTTACAGTGAGGGGTGTGGGATATATCAGATTGTTACAGTGAGGGGTGTGGGATATATCAGGGTGTATCAGTGAGGGGTGTGGGATATATCAAAGTGTAACAGTGAGGGTTGTGGGGTTTATGAGTGTTACAATGAGTGTGTGCGATATGTCCGAGTGTAACAGTGAGGGGTGTGGGGTATATCAGAGCGTTACAGCAAGGGGTATTGTGTATATAACAGTGTTACAGTAAGAGGTGTGGTGTATATAAGAATGTTACAGTAAGGGGTGTGGTGTATATCAGAGTTTTACTGAGAGGGGTGTGATATATATCATAGACATGCATTGAGGGGTGTAACATATAACAGAGTGTTATACTGAGGGGTGTGTGATATATAAGAGTGTTACAGTGACGGGTGTGGGGTATATCAGAGTGTTACAGTGACGGGAGTGGCGTATATCAGAGTGATACAGTGAGGGGTGTGGGATATATCAGAGTGTTACAGTGAGGGGTGTGGGGTATATCACAGTGTTACAGTGAGGGGTGTGGGATATATCAGAGTGTTACAGTGAGGGGTGTGGGATATATCAGAGTGTTACAGTGAGGGGTGTGGGATATATCAGAGTGTTACAGTGAGGGGTGTGGGATATATCAGAGTGTTACAGTGAGGGGTGTGGGGTATATCACAGTGTTACAGTGAGGGGTGTGGGATATATCAGACTGTTACAGTGAGCGGTTTGGGGTATATAAGAGTGTAACAGTGAGGGGTGTGGGGTATATCAGAGTGTTACAGTGGGGGGTGTGGGATATATCAGAGTGTTACAGTGAGGGGTGTGGGATATATGAGAGTGTTACAGTGAGGGGAGTGGGGTATATCAGAGTTTTACAGTGAGGGGTGTGGCCTATACCAGAGTGTTGCAGTGAGGGGTGTGGGATATATCAGAGTGTTACAGTGTGGGGTGTGGGGTATATCAGAGTGTTACAGTGAGGGGTGTGGGATATATCAGAGTGTTACAATGAGGGGTGTGGGGTATATCAGAGTGTTACAGTGAGGGGTGTGGGGTATAAAAGAGTGTTACAGTGAGGGGTGTGGGGTATATCAGTGTGTTACAGTGAGGGGTGTATGGTATATCAGAGTGTTACAGTGATGGGTGTGGGGTATATCAGAGTGTTACAGTGAGGGGTGTGGGGTATATCAGTGTGTTACTGTGAGGGGTGTGGTGTATATCGGAGTGTTAAAGTGAGGGGGTGTGGGGTATATCAGAGTGTTACAGTGAGGGGTGTGGGATATATCAGGGTGTTACAGTGAGGGGTGTGGGGTATATCAGTGTGTTACAGTGAGGGGTGTGGGGTATATCAGAGGGTTACAGTGAGTGATGTTGGTTATATCAGAGTGTTACAGTGAGGGGTGTGGGGTATATTAGTGTGTTACAGTGAGGGTTGTGGGGTATATCAGAGTGTTACAGTGAGGGGTGTGGGGTATATCAGAGTGTTACAGTGAGGGGTGTGGGGTATATCAGAATGTTACAGTGAGGGTTGTGGATATATCAGGGTGTTACAGTGAGGGGTGTGGGGTATATCAGAGTGTTACAGTGAGGGGTGTGGGGTATATCAGAGTGTTACAGTGAGGGGTGTGGGATATATCAGGGTGTTACAGTGAGGGGTGTGGGGTATATCAGAGATTTACAGTGAGGAGTATGGGATATATCAGGGTGTTACGGTGAGGGGAGTGGGGTATATCAGTGTGTTACAGTGAGGGGTGTGCGATATATCAGGGTTTTACAGTGAGGGGTGTGGCGTATATCAGAGATTTACAGTGAGGGGTATGGGATATATCAGGGTGTTACAGTGAGGGGTCTGGGATATATCAGAGTGTTACAGTGAGGTGTGTGGGGTATATCAGAGTGTTACAGTGAGGGGTGTGGGGTATATCAGAGTGTTACAGTGAGGGGTGTGGGATATATCAGGGAGTTACAGTGCGCGGTGTGGGATAAATCGGAGTGTAACAGTGAGGGTTGTGGGGTATATCAGAGTGTTACAGTGATGGGTGTGGGATATATCAGAGTGTTACAGTGAGGGGTGTGGGGTATATCAGAGTGTTACAGTGAGGGGTGTGGGGTATATCAGAGCGTTACAGCAAGGGGTGTGTTGTATATAAGAGTGTTACAGTAAGGGGTGTGGTGTATATAAGAATGTTACAGTAAGGGGTGTGGTGTATATCAGAGATTTACTGAGAGGGGTGTGATATATATCATAGACTTGCATTGAGGGGTGTGACATATATTAGAGTGTTATACTGAGGGTGTGTGATATATAAGAATGTTACAGTGACTGGTGTGGGGTATATCAGAGTGTTACAGTGAGTGGTGTGGGGTTATCACAGTGTTACAGTGAGGGGTGTGGGATATATCAGAGTGTTACAGTGAGGTTTGTCGGGTATATCAGAGTGTTACAGTGAGGGGTGTGGGGTATATCAGAGTGTTACAGTGAGGGGTGTGGGATATATCAGAGTCGTACCGTGAGGTGTGTGGGATATATCAGAGTGTTACAGTGAGGGGTGTGGGAGATATCAGAGTGTTACAGTGAGGGGTGTGGGATATATCAGAGTGTTACAGTGATGGGTGTGTGATATATCAGAGTGTTACAGTGAGGGGTGTGGGGTATATCAGAGTGTTACAGTGAGGGGTGTGGGGTATATCAGAGTCTTACAGTGAGGGGTGTGGGGTATATCAGAGTGTTAAAGCGAGGGGTGTGGGGTATATCAGAGTGTTACAGTGAGGGGTGTGGCCTATACCAGAGTGTTGCAGTGAGGGGTGTGGGATATATCAGAGTGTTACAGTGTGGGGTGTGGGGTATATCAGAGTGTTACAGTGAGGGGTGTGGGATATATCAGAGTGTTACAATGAGGGGTGTGGGGTATATCAGAGTGTTACAGTGAGGGGTGTGGGGTATATCAGAGTGTTACAGTGAGGGGTGTGGGGTATATCAGAGTGTGACAGTGATGGGTGTAGGTTATATCAGAGTGTTACAGTGAGGGGTGTGGGGTATATCAGAGTGTTACAGTGAGGGGGTGTGGGGTATATCAGAGTGTTACAGTGAGGGGTGTGGGGTATATCAGAGTGTTACAGAGAGGGGTGTGGGATATATCAGAGTGTTACAGTGAGGGGTGTGGGATATATCAGGGTGTTACAGTGAGGAGTGTGGGGTATATCAGAGTGTTACTGTGAGGGGTGTGGGGTATATCAGAGTGTTACAGTGAGGGGTGTGGGGTATATCAGTGTGTTACAGTGAGGTGTGTGGGGTATCAGAGTGTTATAGTGAGGGGTGTGGGGTATATCCGTGTGTTACATTGAGGGTTGTGGGGTATATCTGAGTGTTTCAGTGAGGGGTGTGGGTTATATCAGAGTGTTACAGTGAGGGGTGTGGTGTATATCAGAGTGTTACAGTGAGGGGTGCGGGATATATCGGAGTGTTACAATGAGTGTGTGTGGGGTATATCAGTGTGTTACAGTGAGGGGTGTGGGGTATATCAGAGTGATACAGTGAGGGGTGTGGGATATATCAGGGAGTTATAGTGCGCGGTGTGGGATATATCAGAGTGTAACAGTGAGGGTTGTGGGGTATATTAGAGTGTTACAGTGATGGGTGTGGGATATATCAGAGTGTTTCAGTGAGGGGTGTGGGGTATATCAGAGTGTTACAGTGAGGGTTGTGGTGTATATCAGAGCGTTACAGCAAGGGGTGTGTTGTATATAACAGTGTTACAGTAAGGGGTGTGGTGTATATAAGAATGTTACAGTAAGGGGTGTGGTGTATATCAGAGATTTACTGAGAGGGGTGTGATATATATCATAGACTTGCATTGAGGGGTGTGACATATATCAGAGTGTTATACTGAGGGTGTGTGATATATAAGAGTGTTACAGTGACGGGTGTGGGGTATATCAGAGTGTTACAGTGAGTGGTGTGGGGTTATCACAGTGTTACAGTGAGGGGTGTGGGATATATCAGAGTGTTACAGTGAGGTTTGTCGGGTATATCAGAGTGTTACAGTGAGGGGTGTGGGGTATATCAGAGTCGTACAGTGAGGGGTGAGGGATATATCAGAGTGTTACAGTGAGGGGTGTGGAATATATCAGAGTGTTACAGTGAGGGGTGTGGGATATATCAGAGTGTTACTGTGATGGGTGTGGGATATATCAGAGTGTTAAAGTGAGGGCTGTGGGCTATATCAGAGTGTTACAGTGAGGGGTGTGGGATATATCAGAGTGTTACAGTGAGGGGTGTGGGGTATATCAGAGTGTTACAGTGAGGCGTGTGGGGTATATCAGAGTGTTACAGTGAGGGGTGTGGGGTATATCAGAGTGTTACAGTGAGGGGTGTGGGGTATATCAGAGTGTTACTGTGAGGGGTGTGGGGTATATCAGAGTGTTACAGTGAGGTGTGTGGGGTATATCAGTGTGTTTCAGTGAGGGGTGTGGGGTATATCAGAGGGTTACAGTGAGGGGTGTGGGGTATATCAGAGTGTTACAGTGAGGGGTGTGGGGTATATAAGAGTGTTACAGTGAAGGGGTGTGGGGTATATCAGAGAGTTACAGTGAGGGGGTGTGGGGTATATCAGAGTGTTACAGTGAGGGGTGTGGGATATATCAGGGTGTTACAGTGAGGGGTGTGGGGTATATCAGAGTGTTACAGTGAGGGGTGTGGGGTATATCAGAGTGTTACAGTGAGGGGTGTGGGGTATATCAGTGTGTTACAGTGAGGGGTGTGGTGTATATCAGAGTGTTACAGTGAGTGGTGTGGGTTATATCAGAGTGTTAAAGTGAGGGGTGTGGGGTATATCAGTGTGTTACAGTGAGGGGTGTGGGGTATATCAGAGTGTTACAGTGAGGGGTGTGGCTTATATCAGAGTGTTACAGTGAGGGGTGTGGGGTATATCAGAATGTTACAGTGAGGGTTGTGGATATATCAGGGTGTTACAGTGAGTGGTGTGGGGTATATCAGAGTGTTACAGTGAGGGGTGTGGGGTATATCAGAGGGTTACAGTGAGGGGTGTGGGATATATCAGGGTGTTACAGTGAGGGGTGTGGCGTATATCAGAGATTTACAGTGAGGGGGTGTGGGGTATATCAGAGTGTTACAGTGGGGGGTGTGGGGTATATCAGAGTGTTACAGTGAGGGGTGTGGGATATATCATGGTGTTACAGTGAGGGGTGTGGGATATATCAGGGTGTTACAGTGAGGGGTGTGGGGTATATCAGAGTGTTACTGTGAGGGGTGTGGGGTATATCAGAGTGTTACAGTGAGGGGTGTGGGGTATATCAGTGTGTTACAGTGAGGGTTGTGGGTTATCAGAGTGTTACAGTGAGGGGTGTGGGGTATATCCGAGTGTTACATTGAGGGTTGTGGGGTATATCAGAGTGTTACAGTGAGGGGTGTGGGTTATATCAGAGTGTTACAGTGAGGGGTGTGGGGTATATCAGAGTGTTACATTGAGGGGTGTGGGTTATATCAGAGTGTTACATTGAGTGTGTGTGGGGTATATCAGAGTGTTACAGTGAGGGGTGTGGGGTATATCAGAGTGTTACAGTGAGGGGTGTGGTATATATCCGAGTGTTACAGTGAGGGGTGCGGGGTATATCAGAGTGTTACAGTGAGAGGTGTGGGGTATATCAGAGTGTTACAGTGAGGGGTGTGGAGTATATCAGAGTGTTACAGTGAGGTGTGTGCGGTATATCAGAGTCTTACAGTGAGGGGTGTGGGGTATATCAGAGTGTTACAGTGAGTGGTGTGGGGTATATCAGAGTGTTACAGTGAGGGGTGTGGGATATATCAGATTGTTACAGTGAGGGGTGTGGGATATATCAGGGTGTATCAGTGAGGGGTGTGGGATATATCAAAGTGTAACAGTGAGGGTTGTGGGGTTTATGAGTGTTACAATGAGTGTGTGCGATATGTCCGAGTGTAACAGTGAGGGGTGTGGGGTATATCAGAGCGTTACAGCAAGGGGTATTGTGTATATAACAGTGTTACAGTAAGGGGTGTGGTGTATATAAGAATGTTACAGTAAGGGGTGTGGTGTATATCAGAGTTTTACTGAGAGGGGTGTGATATATATCATAGACATGCATTGAGGGGTGTAACATATAACAGAGTGTTATACAGAGGGGTGTGTGATATATAAGAGTGTTACAGTGAGGGGTGTGGGGTATATCAGAGTGTTACAGTGACGGGAGTGGCGTATATCAGAGTGATACAGTGAGGGGTGTGGGATATATCAGAGTGTTACAGTGAGGGGTGTGGGGTATATCACAGTGTTACAGTGAGGGGTGTGGGATATATCAGAGTGTTACATTGAGGGGTGTGGGATATATCAGAGTGTTACAGTGAGGGGTGTGGGATATATCAGAGTGTTACAGTGAGGGGTGTGGGATATATCAGAGTGTTACAGTGAGGGGTGTGGGGTATATCACAGTGTTACAGTGAGGGGTGTGGGATATATCAGACTGTTACAGTGAGCGGTTTGGGGTATATAAGAGTGTAACAGTGAGGGGTGTGGGGTATATCAGAGTGTTACAGTGGGGGGTGTGGGATATATCAGAGTGTTACAGTGAGGGGTGTGGGATATATGAGAGTGTTACAGTGAGGGGAGTGGGGTATATCAGAGTTTTACAGTGAGGGGTGTGGCCTATACCAGAGTGTTGCAGTGAGGGATGTGGGATATATCAGAGTGTTACAGTGTGGGGTGTGGGGTATATCAGAGTGTTACAGTAAGGGGTGTGGGATATATCAGAGTGTTACAATGAGGGGTGTGGGGTATATCAGATTGTTACAGTGAGGGGTGTGGGGTATATCAGAGTGTTACAGTGAGGGGTGTGGGGTATATCAGAGTGTGACAGTGATGGGTGTTGGTTATATCAGAGTGTTACAGTGAGGGGTGTGGGGTATATCAGAGTGTTACAGTGAGGGGGTGTGGGGTATATCAGAGTGTTACAGTGAGGGGTGTGGGGTATATCAGAGTGTTACAGAGAGGGGTGTGGGATATATCAGAGTGTTACAGGGAGGGGTGTGGGATATATCAGGGTGTTACAGTGAGGGGTGTGGGGTATATCAGAGTGTTACTGTGAGGGGTGTGGGGTATATCAGAGTGTTACAGTGAGGGGTGTGGCCTATATCAGTGTGTTACAGTGAGGGGTGTGGGGTATCAGAGTGTTACAGTGAGGGGTGTGGGGTATATCCGTGTGTTACATAGATGGTTGTGGGGTATATCTGAGTGTTTCAGTGAGGGGTGTGGGTTTTATCAGAGTGTTACAGTGAGGGGTGTGGTGTATATCAGAGTGTTACAGTGAGGGGTGCGGGTTATATCAGAGTGTTACAATGAGTGTGTGTGGGGTATATCAGAGTGTTACAGTGAGGGGTGTGGGGTATATCAGAGTGTTACAGTGAGGGGTGTGGGATATATCAGGGAGTTACAGTGCGCGGTGTGGGATATATCAGAGTGTAACAGTGAGGGTTGTGGGGTATATCAGAGTGTTACAGTGATGGGTGTGGGATATATCAGAGTGTTACAGTGAGGGGTGTGGGGTATATCAGAGTGTTACAGTGAGGGGTGTGGGGTATATCAGAGCGTTACAGCAAGGGGTGTGTTGTATATAACAGTGTTACAGTAAGGGGTGTGGTGTATATAAGAATGTTACAGTAAGGGGTGTGGTGTATATCAGAGATTTACTGAGAGGGGTGTGATATATATCATAGACTTGCATTGAGGGGTGTGACATATATCAGAGTGTTATACTGAGGGTTTGTGATATATAAGAGTGTTACAGTGACGGGTGTGGGGTATATCAGAGTGTTACAGTGAGTGGTGTGGGGTTATCACAGTGTTACAGTGAGGGGTGTGGGATATATCAGAGTGTTACAGTGAGGTTTGTCGGGTATATCAGAGTGTTACAGTGAGGGGTGTGGGGTATATCAGAGTCGTACAGTGAGGGGTGTGGGATATATCAGAGTGTTACAGTGAGGGGTGTGGGATATATCAGAGTGTTACAGTGAGGGGTGTGGGATATATCAGAGTGTTACAGTGATGGGTGTGGGATATATCAGAGTGTTAAAGTGAGGGGTGTGGGCTATATCAGAGTGTTACAGTGAGGTTTGTCGGGTATATCAGAGTGTTACAGTGAGGGGTGTGGGGTATATCAGAGTGTTACAGTGAGGGGTGTGGGATATATCAGATTGTTACAGTGAGGGGTGTGGGATATATCAGGGTGTATCAGTGAGGGGTGTGGGATATATCAAAGTGTAACAGTGAGGGTTGTGGGGTTTATGAGTGTTACAATGAGTGTGTGCGATATGTCCGAGTGTAACAGTGAGGGGTGTGGGGTATATCAGAGCGTTACAGCAAGGGGTATTGTGTATATAACAGTGTTACAGTAAGGGGTGTGGTGTATATAAGAATGTTACAGTAAGGGGTGTGGTGTATATCAGAGTTTTACTGAGAGGGGTGTGATATATATCATAGACATGCATTGAGGGGTGTAACATATAACAGAGTGTTATACAGAGGGGTGTGTGATATATAAGAGTGTTACAGTGAGGGGTGTGGGGTATATCAGAGTGTTACAGTGACGGGAGTGGCGTATATCAGAGTGATACAGTGAGGGGTGTGGGATATATCAGAGTGTTACAGTGAGGGGTGTGGGGTATATCACAGTGTTACAGTGAGGGGTGTGGGATATATCAGAGTGTTACAGTGAGGGGTGTGGGATATATCAGAGTGTTACAGTGAGGGGTGTGGGATATATCAGAGTGTTACAGTGAGGGGTGTGGGATATATCAGAGTGTTACAGTGAGGGGTGTGGGGTGTATCACAGTGTTACAGTGAGGGGTGTGGGATATATCAGACTGTTACAGTGAGCGGTTTGGGGTATATAAGAGTGTAACAGTGAGGGGTGTGGGGTATATCAGAGTGTTACAGTGGGGGGTGTGGGATATATCAGAGTGTTACAGTGAGGGGTGTGGGATATATGAGAGTGTTACAGTGAGGGGAGTGGGGTATATCAGAGTTTTACAGTGAGGGGTGTGGCCTATACCAGAGTGTTGCAGTGAGGGGTGTGGGATATATCAGAGTGTTACAGTGTGGGGTGTGGGGTATATCAGAGTGTTACAGTGAGGGGTGTGGGATATATCAGAGTGTTACAATGAGGGGTGTGGGGTATATCAGAGTGTTACAGTGAGGGGTGTGGGGTATATCAGAGTGTTACAGTGAGGGGTGTGGGGTATATCAGAGTGTGACAGTGATGGGTGTAGGTTATATCAGAGTGTTACAGTGAGGGGTGTGGGGTATATCAGAGTGTTACAGTGAGGGGGTGTGGGGTATATCAGAGTGTTACAGTGAGGGGTGTGGGGTATATCAGAGTGTTACAGAGAGGGGTGTGGGATATATCAGAGTGTTACAGTGAGGGGTGTGGGATATATCAGGGTGTTACAGTGAGGGGTGTGGGGTATATCAGAGTGTTACTGTGAGGGGTGTGGGGTATATCAGAGTGTTACAGTGAGGGGTGTGGCGTATATCAGTGTGTTACAGTGAGGGGTGTGGGGTATCAGAGTGTTACAGTGAGGGGTGTGGGGTATATCCGTGTGTTACATAGAGGGTTGTGGGGTATATCTGAGTGTTTCAGTGAGGGGTGTGGGTTTTATCAGAGTGTTACAGTGAGGGGTGTGGTGTATATCAGAGTGTTACAGTGAGGGGTGCTGGTTATATCAGAGTGTTACAATGAGTGTGTGTGGGGTATATCAGAGTGTTACAGTGAGGGGTGTGGGGTATATCAGAGTGTTACAGTGAGGGGTGTGGGATATATCAGGGAGTTACAGTGAGGGGTGTGGGGTATATCAGAGTGTAACAGTGAGGGTTGTGGGGTATATCAGAGTGTTACAGTGATGGGTGTGGGATATATCAGAGTGTTACAGTGAGGGGTGTGGGGTATATCAGAGTGTTACAGTGAGGGGTGTGGGGTATATCAGAGCGTTACAGCAAGGGGTGTGTTGTATATAACAGTGTTTCAGTAAGGGGTGTGGTGTATATAAGAATGTTACAGTAAGGGGTTTGGTGTATATCAGAGATTTACTGAGAGGGGTGTGATATATATCATAGACTTGCATTGAGGGGTGTGACATATATCAGAGTGTTATACTGAGGGTTTGTGATATATAAGAGTGTTACAGTGACGGGTGTGGGGTATATCAGAGTGTTACAGTGAGTGGTGTGGGGTTATCACAGTGTTACAGTGAGGGGTGTGGGATATATCAGAGTGTTACAGTGAGGTTTGTCGGGTATATCAGAGTGTTACAGTGAGGGGTGTGGGGTATATCAGAGTCGTACAGTGAGGGGTGTGGGATATATCAGAGTGTTACAGTGAGGGGTGTGGGATATATCAGAGTGTTGCAGTGAGGGGTGTGGGATATATCAGAGTGTTACAGTGATGGGTGTGGGATATATCAGAGTGTTAAAGTGAGGGGTGTGGGCTATATCAGAGTGTTACAGTGAGGGGTGTGGGATATTTCAGAGTGTTACAGTGAGGGGTGTGGGGTATATCAGAGTGTTACAGTGAGGCGTGTGGGGTATATCAGAGTGTTACAGTGAGGGGTGTGGGGTATATCAGAGTGTTACAGTGAGGGGTGTGGGGTATATCAGAGTGTTACTGTGAGGGGTGTGGGGTATATCAGTGTGTTTCAGTGAGGGGTGTGGGGTATATCAGAGTGTTACAGTGAGGGGTGTGGGGTATATCAGAGTGTTACAGTGAGGGGTGTGGGGTATATCAGAGTGTTACAGTGAAGGGGTGTGGGGTATATCAGAGAGTTACAGTGAGGGGGTGTGGGGTATATCAGAGTGTTACAGTGAGGGGTGTGGGATATATCAGGGTGTTACAGTGAGGGGTGTGGGGTATATCAGAGTGTTACAGTGAGGGGTGTGGGGTATATCAGTGTGTTACAGTGAGGGGTGTGGGGTATATCAGACTGTTACAGTGAGGGGTGTGGGTTATATCAGAGTGTTAAAGTGAGGGGTGTGGGGTATATCAGTGTGTTACAGTGAGGGGTGTGGGATATATCAGAGGGTTACAGTGAGGGGTGTGGGATATATCAGGGTGTTACAGTGAGGGGTGTGGCGTATATCAGAGATTTACAGTGAGGGGGTGTGGGGTATATAAGAGTGTTACAGTGGGGGGTGTGGGGTATATCAGAGTGTTACTGTGAGGGGTGTGGGATATATCATGGTGTTACAGTGAGGGGTGTGGGATATATCAGGGTGTTACAGTGAGGGGTGTGGGGTATATCAGAGTGTTACTGTGAGGGGTGTGGGGTATATCAGAGTGTTACAGTGAGGGGTGTGGGGTATATCAGTGTGTTACAGTGAGGGTTGTGGGTTATCAGAGTGTTACAGTGAGGGGTGTGGGGTATATCCGAGTGTTACATTGAGGGTTGTGGGGTATATCAGAGTGTTACAGTGAGGGGTTGTGGATTATATCAGAGTGTTACAGTGAGGGGTGTGGGGTATATCAGAGTGTTACATTGAGGGGTGCGGGTTATATCAGAGTGTTACAGTGAGTGTGTGTGGGGTATATCAGAATGTTACAGTGAGGGGTGTGGGGTATATCAGAGTGTTACAGTGAGGGGTGTGGTATATATCCGAGTGTTACAGTGAGGGGTGCGGGCTATATCAGAGTGTTACAGTGAGGGGTGTGGGGTATATCAGAGTGTTACAGTGAGGGGTGTGGAGTATATCAGAGTGTTACAGTGAGGTGTGTGCGGTATATCAGAGTCTTACAGTGAGGGGTGTGGGGTATATCAGAGTGTTACAGTGACGGGTGTGGGGTATATCAGTGTGTTACAGTGAGGGGTGTGGGATATATCAGATTGTTACAGTGAGGGGTGTGGGATATATCAGGGTGTTACAGTGAGGGGTGTGGGATATATCAAAGTGTAACAGTGAGGGTTGTGGGGTTTATGAGTGTTACAATGAGTGTGTGCGATATGTCCGAGTGTAACAGTGAGGGGTGTGGGGTATATCAGAGCGTTACAGCAAGGGTTATTGTGTATATAACAGTGTTACAGTAAGGGGTGTGGTGTATATAAGAATGTTACAGTAAGGGGTGTGGTGTATATCAGAGTTTTACTGAGAGGGGTGTGATATATATCATAGACATGCATTGAGGGGTGTAACATATAACAGAGTGTTATACTGAGGGGTGTGTGATATATAAGAGTGTTACAGTGACGGGTGTGGGGTATATCAGAGTGTTACAGTGACGGGAGTGGCGTATATCAGAGTGATACAGTGAGGGGTGTGGGATATATCAGAGTGTTACAGTGAGGTGTGTGGGGTATATCACAGTGTTACAGTGAGGGGTGTGGGATATATCAGAGTGTTACAGTGAGGGGTGTGGGATATATCAGAGTGTTACAGTGAGGGGTGTGGGATATATCAGAGTGTTACAGTGAGGGGTGTGGGATATATCAGAGTGTTACAGTGAGGGGTGTGTGGTATATCACAGTGTTACAGTGAGGGGTGTGGGATATATCAGACTGTTACAGTGAGCGGATTGGGGTATATAAGAGTGTAACAGTGAGGGGTGTGGGGTATATCAGAGTGTTACAGTGGGGGGTGTGGGATATATCAGAGTGTTACAGTGAGGGGTGTGGGATATATGAGAGTGTTACAGTGAGGGGAGTGGCCTATACCAGAGTGTTGCAGTGAGGGGTGTGGGGTATATCAGAGTTTTACAGTGAGGGGTGTGGCCTATACCAGAGTGTTGCAGTGAGGGGTGTGGGATATATCAGAGTGTTACAGTGTGGGGTGTGGGGTATATCAGAGTGTTACAGTGAGGGGTGTGGGATATATCAGAGTGTTACAATGAGGGGTGTGGGGTATATCAGAGTGTTACAGTGAGGGGTGTGGGGTATATCAGAGTGTTACAGTGAGGGGTGTGGGGTATATCAGAGTGTGACAGTGATGGGTGTAGGTTATATCAGAGTGTTACAGTGAGGGGTGTGGGGTATATCAGAGTGTTACAGTGAGGGGGTGTGGGGTATATCAGAGTGTTACAGTGAGGTGTGTGGGGTATATCAGAGTGTTACAGAGAGGGGTGTGGGATATATCAGAGTGTTACAGTGAGGGGTGTGGGATATATCAGGGTGTTACAGTGAGGGGTGTGGGGTATATCAGAGTGTTACTGTGAGGGGTGTGGGGTATATCAGAGTGTTACAGTGAGGGGTGTGGGGTATATCAGTGTGTTACAGTGAGGGGTGTGGGGTATCAGAGTGTTACAGTGAGGGGTGTGGGGTATATCCGTGTGTTACATAGAGGGTTGTGGGGTATATCTGAGTGTTTCAGTGAGGGGTGTGGGTTATATCAGAGTGTTACAGTGAGGGGTGTGGTGTATATCAGAGTGTTACAGTGAGGGGTGCGGGTTATATCAGAGTGTTACAGTGAGGGTTGTGGGGTATATCAGAGTGTTACAGTGATGGGTGTGGGATATATCAGAGTGTTACAGTGAGGGGTGTGGGGTATATCAGAGTGTTACAGTGAGGGGTGTGGGGTATATCAGAGCGTTACACCAAGGGGTGTGTTGTATATAACAGTGTTACAGTAAGGGGTGTGGTGTATATAAGAATGTTACAGTAAGGGGTGTGGTGTATATCAGAGATTTACTGAGAGGGGTGTGATATATATCATAGACTTGCATTGAGGGGTGTGACATATATCAGAGTGTTATACTGAGGGTGTGTGATATATAAGAGTGTTACAGTGACGGGTGTGGGGTATATCAGAGTGTTACAGTGAGTGGTGTGGGGTTATCACAGTGTTACAGTGAGGGGTGTGGGATATATCAGAGTGTTACAGTGAGGTTTGTCGGGTATATCAGAGTGTTACAGTGAGGGGTGTGGGGTATATCAGAGTCGTACAGTGAGGGGTGTGGGATATATCAGAGTGTTACAGTGAGGGGTGTGGGATATATCAGAGTGTTACAGTGAGGGGTGTGGGATATATCAGAGTGTTACAGTGATGGGTGTGGGATATATCAGAGTGTTAAAGTGAGGGGTGTGGGCTATATCAGAGTGTTACAGTGAGGGGTGAGGGATATTTCAGAGTGTTACAGTGAGGGGTGTGGGGTATATCAGAGTGTTACAGTGAGGCGTGTGGGGTATATCAGAGTGTTACAGTGAGGGGTGTGGGGTATATCAGAGTGTTACAGAGAGGGGTGTGTGGTATATCAGAGTGTTACTGTGAGGGGTGTGGGGTATATCAGAGTGTTACAGTGAGGGGTGTGGGGTATATCAGTGTGTTTCAGTGAGGGGTGTGGGGTATATCAGAGTGTTACAGTGAGGGGTGTGGGGTATATCAGAGTGTTACAGTGAGGGGTGTGGGGTATATCAGAGTGTTACAGTGAAGGGGTGTGGGTATATCAGAGAGTTACAGTGAGGGGGTGTGGGGTATATCAGAGTGTTACAGTGAGGGGTGTGGGATATATCAGGGTGTTACAGTGAGGGGTGTGGGGTATATCAGAGTGTTACAGTGAGGGGTGTGGGGTATATCAGAGTGTTACAGTGAGGGGTGTGGGGTATATCAGTGTCTTACAGTGAGGGGTGTGGGGTATATCAGAGTGTTACAGTGAGGGGTGTGGGTTATATCAGAGTGTTAAAGTGAGGGGTGTGGGGTATATCAGTGTGTTACAGTGAGGGGTGTGGGGTATATCAGAGTGTTACAGTGAGGGGTGTGGCTTATATCAGAGTGTTACAGTGAGGGGTGTGGGGTATATCAGAATGTTACAGTGAGGGTTGTGGATATATCAGGGTGTTACAGTGAGGGGTGTGGGGTATATCAGAGTGTTACAGTGAGGGGTGTGGGGTATATCAGAGGGTTACAGTGAGGGGTGTGGGATATATCAGGGTGTTACAGTGAGGGGTGTGTCGTATATCAGAGATTTACAGTGAGGGGGTGTGGGGTATATCAGAGTGTTACAGTGGGGGGTGTGGGGTATATCAGAGTGTTACAGTGAGGGGTGTGGGATATATCATGTTGTTACAGTGAGGGGTGTGGGATATATCAGGGTGTTACAGTGAGGGGTGTGGGGTATATCAGAGTGTTACTGTGAGGGGTGTGGGGTATATCAGAGTGTTACATTGAGGGGTGCGGGTTATATCAGAGTGTTACAGTGAGTGTGTGTGGGGTATATCAGAGTGTTACAGTGAGGGGTGTGGGGTATATCAGAGTGTTACAGTGAGGGGTGTGGTATATATACGAGTGTTACAATGAGGGGTGCGGGGTATATCAGAGTGTTACAGTGAGGGGTGTGGGGTATATCAGAGTGTTACAGTGAGGGGTGTGGAGTATATCAGAGTGTTACAGTGAGGTGTGTGCGGTATATCAGAGTCTTACAGTGAGGGGTGTGGGGTAGATCAGAGTGTTACAGTGACGGGTGTGGGATATATCAGGGTGTTACAGTGAGGGGTGTGGGATATATCAAAGTGTAACAGTGAGGGTTGTGGGGTTTATGAGTGTTACAATGAGTGCGTGCGATATGTCCGAATGTAACAGTGAGGGGTGTGGGGTATATCAGAGCGTTACAGCAAGGGTTATTGTGTATATAACAGTGTTTCAGTAAGGGGTGTGGTGTATATAAGAATGTTACAGTAAGGGGTGTGGTGTATATCAGAGTTTTACTGAGAGGGGTGTGATATATATCATAGACATGCACTGAGGGGTGTAACATATAACAGAGTGTTATACTGAGGGGTGTGTGATATATAAGAGTGTTACAGTGACGGGTGTGGGGTATATCAGAGTGTTACAGTGACGGGAGTGGCGTATATCAGAGTGATACAGTGAGGGGTGTGGGATATATCAGAGTGTTACAGTGAGGGGTGTGGGGTATATCACAGTGTTACAGTGAGGGGTGTGGGATATATCAGAGTGTTACAGTGAGGGGTGTGGGATATATCAGAGTGTTACAGTGAGGGGTGTGGGATATATCAGAGTGTTACAGTGAGGGGTGTGGGATATATCAGAGTGTTACAGTGAGGGGTGTGGGGTATATCACAGTGTTACAGTGAGGGGTGTGGGATATATCAGACTGTTACAGTGAGCGGTTTGGGGTATATAAGAGTGTAACAGTGAGGGGTGTGGGGTATATCAGAGTGTTACAGTGGGGGGTGTGTGATATATCAGAGTGTTACAGTGAGGGGTGTGGGATATATGAGAGTGTTACAGTGAGGGGAGTGGGGTATATCAGAGTTTTACAGTGAGGGGTGTGGCCTATACCAGAGTGTTGCAGTGAGGGGTGTGGGATATATCAGAGTGTTACAGTGTGGGGTGTGGGGTATATCAGAGTGTTACAGTGAGGGGTGTGGGATATATCAGAGTGTTACAATGAGGGGTGTGGGGTATATCAGAGTGTTACAGTGAGGAGTGTGGGGTATATCAGAGTGTTACAGTGAGGGGTGTGGGGTATATCAGAGTGTGACAGTGATGGGTGTAGGTTATATCAGAGTGTTACTGTGAGGGGTGTGGGGTATATCAGAGTGTTACAGTGAGGGGTGTGGGGTATATCAGTGTGTTACAGTGAGGGGTGTGGGGTATATCAGAGTGTTACAGTGAGGGGTGTGGGTTATATCAGAGTGTTAAAGTGAGGGGTGTGGGGTATATCAGTGTGTTACAGTGAGGGGTGTGGGGTATATCAGAGTGTTACTGTGAGGGGTGTGGCTTATATCAGAGTGTTACAGTGAGGGGTGTGGGATATATCAGAATGTTACAGTGAGGGTTGTGGATATATCAGAGTGTTACAGTGAGGGGTGTGGGGTATATCACAGTGTTACAGTGAGGGGTGTGGGGTATATCAGAGTGTTACAGTAAGTTGTGTGGGGTATATCAGAGTGTTACAGTGAGGGGTGTGATGTAAATCAGAGCGTTACAGTGAGGGGTGTGGGGTAAATGAGAGTGTTACAGTGAGAGGTTTGCGGTATATCAGAGTGTTACAGTGAGGGGTGTGGGGTATATCAGAGTGTTACAGTGAGGGGTGTGGGATATATCAGAGTGTTACAGTGAGGGGTGTGGGGTACGTCAGAGTGTTACAGTGAGTGGTGTGGGATATATCAGAGTGTTACAGTGAGGGGTGTGGGATATATCAGAGTGTTACAGTCAGGGGTGTGGAGTATATCAGAGTGTTACAGTGAGGGGTGTGGGATATATCATTGTGTTACAGTGAGGCGTGTGTGGTATATCCGACTGTTAAAGTGATGGGTGTGGGTTATATCAGAGTGTTACAGTGAGGGGTGTGGGATATATCAGAGTGTTACAGTGAGTGGTGTGGGATATATCAGAGTGTTACATGAGGGGTTTGGGGTATATCAGAGTGTTACAGTGAGGGGTGTGGGGTATATCAGAGTGTTACAGTGAGGGGTGTGGGATATATCAGATTGTTACAGTGAGGGGTTTGGGGTATATCAGAGTGTTGCAGTGAGGGGTGTGGGGTATATCAGAGTGTTACAGTGAGGGTGTGGGAGATATCAGACTGTTACAGTGAGGGGTGTGGGATATATCAGAGTGTTACAGTGAGAGGTGTGGGGTATATTAGAGTGTTACAGTCAGAGGTGTGGGATATATCAGTGTGTTACAGTGAGGTTTGTGGGGTATATCAGAGTGTTACAGTGAGGGGTGTGGGGTATATCAGGGTGTTACAGTGAGGCGTGTGGGGTATATCAGAGTGTTACAGTTAGTGGTGTGGGACATATCAGAGTGTTACAGTAAGGGGTTTGTGGTATAATAGAGTGTTACAGTGAGGGCTGTGGGGTGTATCAGAGTGTTACAGTGAAGGGTGTCGGGTATATCAGAGTGTTACAGTGACCGGTGTGGGGTATATCAGAGTGTTACAGTGAGGGGTGTGGAGTATATCAGAGTGTTACAGTGAGGGGTTTGGGATATATCAGATTGTTACATTGAGGGATGTGGCGTATATCAGAGTGTTACAGTGAAGTGTGTGGTGTATATCAGAGTGTTACAGTGAGGGGATTGGGGTATATCAGAGTGTTACAGTGAGGGGTATGGGATATATCAGAGTGTTACAGTGAGGGGTATGGGGTATATCAGAGTGTTACAGTGAGGGGTGTGGGTTATATCAGAGTGTTACAGTCAGGGGTGTGGGGTATATCAGAGTGTTACAGTTTATGGCATTGGATATATCAGAGTTTTACAGTGATGGGTGTTGGGTATATCAGAGTGTTACAGTGAGGGGTGTGGGATATATCATAGTTTTACAGTGTGGTGTGTGGGATATATCAGAGTGTTACAGTGAGGGGTGTGGGGTATATCAGAGTGTAACAGTTTAGGGTGTTGGATATATCAGAGTGTTACAGTGACGGGTGTGGGATATATCAGAGTGTTACAGTGAGGGGTGTGGGATATATCAGAGTGTTACAGTGAGGGGTGTGGGGTATAACAGAGTGTTACAGTGAGGGGTGTGGGCTATATTAGAGTGTTACAGTGAGGGGTGTGGGATATATCAGAGTGTTACAGTGAGGGGTGTGGGGTATAACAGAGTGTTACAGTGAGGGGTGTGGGGTATATTAGAGTGTTACAGTGAGGGGTGTGGGGTATATCAGAGTGTTACAGTGAGGGGTGTGGGATATATCAGAGTGTTACAGTGAGGGGTGTGGGGTATATCAGAGTGTTACAGTTAGTGGTGTGGGACATATCAGAGTGTTACAGTAAGGGGTAGTGGTTTAATAGAGTGTTACAGTGAGGGCTGTGGGGTATATCAGAGTGTTACAGTGAAGGGTGTGGGGTATATCAGAGTGTTACAGTGACCGGTGTGGGGTATATCAGAGTGTTACAGTGAGGGGGGTGGAGTATATCAGAGTGTTACAGTGAGGGGTTTGGGATATATCAGAGTGTTACATTGAGGGATGTGGGGTATATCAGAGTGTTACAGTGAGGGGTGAGGGGTGTATCAGAGTGTTACAGTGAGTGGTGTGGGATATATCAGAGTGTTACATTGGGGGGTGTGGGGTATATCAGAGTGTTACAGTGAGGGGTGTGGGGTATATCAGAGTGTTACAGTGAGAGGTGTGGGATTTATCAGAGTGTTACTTTGAGTGCTGAGGGATATATCGGAGTGTTACAGTGAGGGGTGATTGGTATATCGGAGTGTTACACTGAGGGGTGAGGGGTATATCAGAGTGTTACAGTGCGGATGTGGGATATATCAGAGTGTTACAGTGAGGGGTGTGGGTTATATCAGAGTGCTACTGTGAGGGATGTGGCGTATGTCAGAGTGTTACGGTGAGTGGTATGGGTTATATCAGAGTGTTACAGTGAGGGGTATGTGGTATATCAGAGTGTTACAGTGAGGGGTGTGGGGTATATCAGGGTGTTTCAGTTAGGGGTGTGGGGTATATCAGAATGTTACATTGAGGGGTGTGGGGTATATCAGAGTGTTACTATGAGGGGTGTGGGATATATCAGAGTGTTACAGTGACGGGTGTGGGTATATATCAGAGTGTTACAGTGAGGGGTGTGGTGTATATAAGAGTGTTGCAGTAAGGGGTGTGGTATATATAAGAATTTTACAGTAAGAGGTGTGATATATATCATAGACTTGCATTGAGGGGTGTGATATTTATCAGAGTGTTATACTGAATGGTGTGGGGTATATCAGAGTGTTACAGTGAGGGGTGTGCGGTATATCAGAGTGTTACACCGAGGGGTGTGGTGTGTTACAGTGAGGGGTGTTGGGTGTATCAGAGCGTTACAGTGAGCGGTGTGGGGTATATCAGAGTGTTACAGTGAATGGTGTGGGGTATATCAGAGTGTTATAGTGAGAGGTGTGGGATATATCAGAGTGTTACAGTGAGGGGTGTGGGGTATATCAGAGTGTTACAGTGAGGGGTGTGGTGTATATCAGAGTGTTACAGTGAATGGTGTGGGGTATATCAGAGTGTTACAGTGAGGGGTGTGGGATATATCAGAGTGTTACAGTGAGGGGTGTGGGATATATCAGAGTGTTACAGTGAGGGGTGTGGGGTATATCAGAGTGTTACAGTGAGGGGTGTGGGGTATATCAGAGTGTTACAGTAAGTTGTGTGGGGTATATCAGAGTGTTACAGTGAGGGGTGTGATGTAAATCAGAGCGTTACAGTGAGGGGTGTGGGGTAAATGAGAGTGTTACAGTGAGAGGTTTGCGGTATATCAGAGTGTTACAGTGAGGGGTGTGGGGTATATCAGAGTGTTACAGTGAGGGGTGTGGGATATATCAGAGTGTTACAGTGAGGGGTGTGGGGTATGTCAGAGTGTTACAGTGAGTGGTGTGGGATATATCAGAGTGTTACAGTGAGGGGTGTGGGATATATCAGAGTGTTACAGTCAGGGGTGTGGAGTATATCAGAGTGTTACAGTGAGGGGTGTGGGATATATCATTGTGTTACAGTGAGGCGTGTGTGGTATATCAGACTGTTAAAGTGATGGGTGTGGGTTATATCAGAGTGTTACAGTGAGGGGTGTGGGATATATCAGAGTGTTACAGTGAGTGGTGTGGGATATATCAGAGTGTTACATGAGGAGTTTGGGGTATATCAGAGTGTTACAGTGAGGGGTGTGGGGTATATCAGAGTGTTACAGTGAGGGGTGTGGGATATATCAGATTGTTACAGTGAGGGGTTTGGGGTATATCAGAGTGTTACAGTGAGGGTTGTGGGGTATATCAGAGTGTTGCAGTGAGGGGTGTGGGTTATATCAGAGTGTTACAGTGAGGGTGTGGGAGATATCAGACTGTTACAGTGAGGGGTGTGGGATATATCAGAGTGTTACAGTGAGAGGTGTGGGGTATATTAGAGTGTTACAGTCAGAGGTGTGGGATATATCAGTGTGTTACAGTGAGGTTTGTGGGGTATATCAGAGTGTTACAGTGAGGGGTGTGGGGTATATCAGGGTGTTACAGTGAGGGGTGTGGGATATATCAGAGTGTTACAGTGATGTTTATGGGGTATATCAGGGTGTTACAGTGAGGGGTGTGGGGTATATCAGAGTGTTACAGTTAGTGGTGTGGGACATATCAGAGTGTTACAGTAAGGGGTTTGTGGTATAATAGAGTGTTACAGTGAGGGCTGTGGGGTATATCAGAGTGTTACAGTGAAGGGTGTGGGGTATATCAGAGTGTTACAGTGACCGGTGTGGGGTATATCAGAGTGTTACAGTGAGGGGTGTGGAGTATATCAGAGTGTTACAGTGAGGGGTTTGGGATATATCAGATTGTTACATTGAGGGATGTGGCGTATATCAGAGTGTTACAGTGAAGTGTGTGGTGTATATCAGAGTGTTACAGTGAGGGGATTGGGGTATATCAGAGTGTTACAGTGAGGGGTATGGGATATATCAGAGTGTTACAGTGAGGGGTATGGGGTATATCAGAGTGTTACAGTGAGGGGTGTGGGTTATATCAGAGTGTTACAGTCAGGGGTGTGGGGTATATCAGAGTGTTACAGTTTATGGCATTGGATATATCAGAGTTTTACAGTGATGGGTGTTGGGTATATCAGAGTGTTACAGTGAGGGGTGTGGGATATATCATAGTTTTACAGTGTGGGGTGTGGGATATATCAGAGTGTTACAGTGAGGGGTGTGGGGTATATCAGAGTGTAACAGTTTAGGGTGTTGGATATATCAGAGTGTTACAGTGACGGGTGTGGGATATATCAGAGTGTTACAGTGAGGGGTGTGGGATATATCAGAGTGTTACAGTGAGGGGTGTGGGGTATAACAGAGTGTTACAGTGAGGGGTGTGGGGTATATTAGAGTGTTACAGTGAGGGGTGTGGGATATATCAGAGTGTTACAGTGAGGGGTGTGGGGTATAACAGAGTGTTACAGTGAGGGGTGTGGGGTATATTAGAGTGTTACAGTGAGGGGTGTGGGGTATATCAGAGTGTTACAGTGAGGGGTGTGGGATATATCAGAGTGTTACAGTGAGGGGTGTGGGGTATATCAGAGTGTTACAGTTAGTGGTGTGGGACATATCAGAGTGTTACAGTAAGGGGTCTGTGGTTTAATAGAGTGTTACAGTGAGGGCTGTGGGGTATATCAGAGTGTTACAGTGAAGGGTGTGGGGTATATCAGAGTGTTACAGTGACCGGTGTGGGGTATATCAGAGTGTTACAGTGAGGGGGGTGGAGTATATCAGAGTGTTACAGTGAGGGGTTTGGGATATATCAGAGTGTTACATTGAGGGATGTGGCGTATATCAGAGTGTTACAGTGAAGTGTGTGGTGTATATCAGAGTGTTACAGTGAGGGGTGTGGGGCATATCAGAGTGTTTCAGTGAGGGATGTGGGGTATATCGGAGTGTTACAGTGAGGGGTGTGGTGTATATCAGAGTGTTACAGTGAGGGGTGTGGGGTATATCAGAGTGTTACAGTGAGGGGTGAGGGGTGTATCAGAGTGTTACAGTGAGTGGTGTGGGATATATCAGAGTGTTACATTGGGGGGTGTGGGGTATATCAGAGTGTTACAGTGAGGGGTATGGGATATATCAGAGTGTTACAGTGAGGGGTGTGGGGTATATCAGAGTGTTACAGTGAGGGGTGTGGGGTATATCAGAGTGTTACAGTGAGAGGTGTGGGATTTATCAGAGTGTTACTTTGAGTGCTGAGGGATATATCGGAGTGTTACAGTGAGCGGTGATTGGTATATCGGAGTGTTACACTGAGGGGTGAGGGGTATATCAGAGTGTTACAGTGCGGATGTGGGATATATCAGAGTGTTACAGTGAGGGGTGTGGGTTATATCAGAGTGCTACTGTGAGGGATGTGGCGTATGTCAGAGTGTTACGGTGAGTGGTATGGGTTATATCAGAGTGTTACAGTGAGGGGTATGTGGTATATCAGAGTGTTACAGTGAGGGATGTGGGGTATATCAGGGTGTTTCAGTTAGGGGTGTGGGGTATATCAGAATGTTACATTGAGGGGTGTGGGGTATATCAGAGTGTTACTATGAGGGGTGTGGGATATATCAGAGTGTTACAGTGACGGGTGTGGGTATATATCAGAGTGTTACAGTGAGGGGTGTGGTGTATATAAGAGTGTTGCAGTAAGGGGTGTGGTATATATAAGAATTTTACAGTAAGAGGTGTGATATATATCATAGACTTGCATTGAGGGGTGTGATATTTATCAGAGTGTTATACTGAATGGTGTGGGGTATATCAGAGTGTTACAGTGAGGGGTGTGCGGTATATCAGAGTGTTACACCGAGGGGTGTGGTGTGTTACAGTGAGGGGTGTTGGGTGTATCAGAGCGTTACAGTGAGCGGTGTGGGGTATATCAGAGTGTTACAGTGAATGGTGTGGGGTATATCAGAGTGTTATAGTGAGAGGTGTGGGATATATCAGAGTGTTACAGTGAGGGGTGTGGGGTATATCAGAGTGTTACAGTGAGGGGTGTGGTGTATATCAGAGTGTTACAGTGAATGGTGTGGGGTATATCAGAGTGTTACAGTGAGGGGTGTGGGATATATCAGAGTGTTACAGTGAGGGGTGTGGGATATATCAGAGTGTTACAGTGTGGGGTATATCAGACTATTACAGTGAGGGGTGTGGGGTATATCAGAGTGTTACAGTGAGGGGTGTGCGGTATATCAGAGTGTTACAGTGATGGGTGTGGGGTATATCAGAGTGTTACAGTGAGGGGTGTGGGATATATCAGAGTTTTACAGTGAGGGGTGTGGGATATATCAGAGTGTTACAGTGAGGGGTGTGGGATATATCAGAGTTTTACAGTGAGGGGTGTGGGATATATCAGAGTGTTACTTTGAGGGGTGTGGGGTATATCAGAGTGTTACATTTAGTGGTGTGGGACATATCAGAGTGTTACAGTGAGGGGTGTGTGGTATATTAGAGTGTTACAGTGAGGGCTGTGGGGTATATCAGAGTGTTACAGTGAAGGGTGTGGGGTATATCAGAGTGTTACAGTGAGGGGTGTGGGATATATCAGAGTGTTACAGTGAGGGGTGTGGGATATATCAGAGTCTTGCAGTGAGGGGTGTGGGGTATATCAGAGTGTTACAGTGAGGGGTTTGGGATATATCAGAGTGTTACAGTGAGGGGTGTGGGATATATCAGAGTGTTTCAGTGAGGGGTGGGGGTATATCAGAGTGTTACAGTGAGGGGTCTGGGGTATATCAGAGTGTTACAGTGAGGGGTCTGGAGTATATTAGAGTGTTACAATGAGGTGTGTGGGTTATATCAGAGTGTTACAGTGAGGTGTGTGGGTTATATCAGAGTGTTACATTTAGTGGTGTGGGACATATCAGAGTGTTACAGTGATGGGTGTGTGGTATATTAGAGTGTTACAGTGAGGGCTCTGGGGTATATCAGAGTGTTACAGTGAAGGGTGTGGGATATATCAGAGTGTTACAGTGAGGGGTGTGGGATATATCAGAGTGTTACAGTGAGGGGTGTGGGGTATATCAGAGTGTTACAGTGAGGGGTGTGGGGTATATCAGAGTGTTACAGTGAGGGGTGTGGGATATATCAGAGTGTTACAGTGAGGGGTGTGGGGTATATCTGATTGTTACAGTGAGGGGTGTGGGGTATATCAGAGTGTTAGAGTGAGGGGTGTGGGGTATATCAGAGTGTTACAGTGAGGGGTGTGGGGTATATCAGAGTGAGGGATGTGGGGTATATCAGAGTGTTACATTCAGGGGTGTGGTGTATATCAGAGTATTACAGTGAGGGGTGTGGGGTATATCAGAGTGTTACAGTGAGGGGTGTGGGGTATATCATAGTGTTACAGTGAGGGGTGTGGGGTATATCAGAGTGTTACAGTGAGGGGTGTGGGGTATATCAGAGTGAGGGGTGTTGGGTATATCAGAGTGTTACAGTGAGGGGTGTAGTGTATATCAGAGTGTTCCAGTTAGTGGTGTGGGATATATCAGAGTGTTACAGTGAGGGGTGTGCGGTATATCAGAGTGTTACAGTGAGGGATGTGGGGTATATCAGAGTGTTACAGTGAGGGGTGTGGGGTATATCGGAGTGTTACAGTGAGGGATGTGTGGTATATCAGAGTGTTACAGTGAGGGGTGTGGGATATATCAGAGTGTTACATTGAGGGATGTGGGATATATCAGAGTGTTACAGTTAGGGGTGTGGGATATATCTGAGTGTTTCAGTGAGGTGTGTGGGATATATCAGAGTGTTACAGTGAGGGGTGTGGGATATATCAGAGTGTTACAGTGAGTGGTGTGGGATATATCAGAGTGTTACAGTGAGGGGTGTGGGGTATATCAGAGTGTTACAGTGAGGGGTGTGTGGTATATCAGAATGTTACAGTGAGGGGTGTGGGATATGTCAGAATGTTACAGTGAGGGGTGTGGGGTATCTCAGAATGTTACAGTGAGGGGTGTGCGATATATCTGAGTGTTCCAGTGAGGGGTGTGGTATATCAGAGTGTTACAGTGAGGGGTGTGGGATATATCAGAGTGTTACAGTGAGGGGTGTGGGATATATCATAGTGTTACAGTGAGGGGTGTGCGGTATATCAGAGTGTTACAGTGAGGGGTGTGGGATATATCATAGTGTTACAGTGAGGGGTGTGGGATATATCAGAGTGTTACAGTGAGGGGTGTGGGATATATCAGAGTGTTACAGTGAGGGGTGTGGGATATATCAGAGTGTTACAGTGAGGGGTGTGGGTTATATCAGAGTTTTACAGTGAGGGGTGTGGTGTATATCAGAGTGTTACAGTGAGGGGTGTGGGGTATATCAGTGTGTTACAGTGAGGGGTGTGAGATATATCAGAGTGTTACAGTGAGGGGTGTGTGGTATAATAGAGTGTTACAGTGAGGGGTGTGGGGTATATCTGAGTGTTACAGTGAGGGGTGTGGGATATGTCAGAAAGTTACAGTGAGGGGTGCGGGTTATATCACTGTGTTACAGTGAGTGGTGCGGGTTATATCACTGCGTTACAGTGATGCACTGTACAGTTTTACCGCTGCTTTTTGTGACCGAGCAGATATGCTGCCTCTTCCTTTCGGTTGTGACTGTTTGGAAACCCCCGAGCTCAGCTGCCTTTCTCAGTATTAAACTCAGTTCCTGTCTGGATTTAGCCTCCACCCGCTCTGTGCTGTCTGGGGACTTACGTCAGGGCTGGAGGGGTTCACAGAGAGGATGCATTCGAGTGGAGTTTGTCAACCCTTGGATTGCTGTTGTTCACATTGTTGCCCATTGGTGGCGGCCTCTTTCTGTACATGTGTCCGACATGGGTTGAGGCATGTGTCTCCAGCCCCAGGAAAACCGGGAGAATTCCACACCTCCCCCAACCCTACCCGCTGCTTTTCAGCCAATAGCGGCCGTGGGATCTTTTCCATCCACCCGAGAAGCCAGACAGGGTCTCGGTTTCACGTTTCATCCTGAAATACTGATCCTCTGACAGTGCGGCACTCCCTCAGTATTGACCCTCCGACAGTGCGGCGCTCCCTCAGTACTGACCCTCCGACAGTGCGGCGCTCCCTCAGTACTGACCCTCCGACAGTGCGGCGCTCCCTCAGTACTGACCCTCCGACAGTGCGGCGCTCCCTCAGTACTGACCCTCCGACAGTGCGGCGCTCCCTCAGTACTGACCCTCCGACAGTGCGGCTCTCCCTCAGTACTAGTGCGGGGAGTGTCTGCCTGAATTATGGAGCGCAAATGTCTCGGGTGGGGTGGTCTCAAAGCTGTGACATTCGGACTTAGCGGTGAGAGTGCGGCCCCGTGAGTTGCAGCTGTGGTTTGGCGCAGAGTAAAGTTGCTATCGAGCGGCGGCACAAGAGGTTTACCTGTGTGATGCTCTCTGTACCAGTCTGGGCAGGGCTGTCAACTGCTACAGGGATGGGTGTGTTTGGATTCAACATCCTCGCCGCAGATTCACACTGTGGACCGCACCTTTAGGTGACAGCATCGCCCAGTCTAACCTGAGGCCTCGAGAGTCATCAATGGTTACAGGCAACACTGAGACAGCTACCAGTGTTAGACTCTATCTCCCAGTGCCAGGCTCTATCTCCCAGTGCCAGACTCTATCTCCCAGTGTTAGATTCCAGCTCCCAGTGTCAGACTCTATCTCCCAGTGTTAGAGTCCAGCTCCCAGTGCCAGTCTCAACCTCCCAGTGTCAGACTCTATCTCCCAGTGTTAGAGTCCAGCTCCCAGTGTCAGACTCTATCTCCCAGTGTTAGAGTCCAGCTCCCAGTGCCAGTCTCAACCTCCCAGTGTCAGACTCTATCTCCCAGTGCCAGACTCTATCTCCCAGTGCCAGACTCTATCTCCCAGTGTCAGACTCTATCTCTCAGTGCCAGTCTCTATCTCCCAGTGCCAGACTCTATCTCCCAGTGCAGACTCTATCTCCCAGTGTTAGACTCTATCTCCCAGTGCCAGACTCTATCTCCCAGTGCCAGACTCTATCTCCCAATGCCAGTCTCTATCTCCCAGTGCCAGACTCTATCTCCCAGTGTCAGACTCTATCTCCCAGTGCCAGATTCTATCTCCCAGTGCCAGACTCTATCTCCCAGTGTCAGACTCTATCTCCCAGTGCCAGACTCTATCTCCCAGTGCCAGACTCTATCTCCCAGTGCCAGACTCTATCTCCCAGTGTTAGAGTCCAGCTCCCAGTGTCAGACTCTATTGCCCAGTGCCAGACTCTATCTCCCAGTGTTAGAGTCCAGCTCCCAGTGCCAGACTCTATCGCCCAGTGCCAGACTCTATCTCCCAGTGTTAGAGTCCAGCTCCCAGTGCCAGACTCTATCTCCCAGTGTTAGAGTCCAGCTCCCAGTGCCAGACTCTATCTCCCAGTGTTAGAGTCCAGCTCCCAATGCCAGACTCTATCTCCCAGTGCAGACTCTATCCCCCAGTGTTAGACTCTATCTCCCAGTGCCAGACTCTAACTCCCAGTGCCAGACTCTATCTCCCAGTGCCAGACTCTATCTCCCAGTGTTAGAATCCAGCTCCCAGTGTCAGACTCTATCGCCCAGTGTTAGAGTCCAGCTCCCAGTGTCAGACTCTATTGCCCAGTGTTAGAGTCCAGCTCCCAGTGCCAGACTCTATCTCCCAGTGTCAGACTCTATCTCCCAGTGTCAGACTCTATCGCCCAGTGTTAGAGTCCAGCTCCCAGTGTCAGACTCTATCTCCCAGTGTCAGACTCTATCTCCCAGTGCCAGACTCTAACTCCCAGTGCCAGACTCTATCTTCCAGTGCCAGACTCTATCTCCCAATGCCAGACTCTATCTCCCAGTGCAGACTCTATCTCCCAGTGTTAGACTCTATCTCCCAGTGTTAGACTCTATCTCCCAGTGCCAGACTCTATCTCCCAGTGTTAGAGTCCAGCTCCCAGTGTCAGACTCTATCGCCCAGTGTTAGAGTCCAGCTCCCAGTGTCAGACTCTATCGCCCAGTGTTAGAGTCCAGCTCCCAGTGTCAGACTCTATCTCCCAGTGCCAGACTCTATCTCCCAGTGCCAGACTCTATCTCCCAGTGTCAGACTCTATCTCCCAGTGTCAGACTCTATCTCCCAGTGTCAGACTCTATCGCCCAGTGTTAGAGTCCAGCTCCCAGTGTCAGACTCTATCTCCCAGTGCCAGACTCTATCTCCCAGTGCCAGACTCTATCTCCCAGTGTCAGACTCTATCTCCCAGTGCCAGACTCTATCTCCCAGTGTCAGACTCTATCTCCCAGTGCCAGACTCTAACTCCCGGTGTCAGACTCTATCTCCCAGTGCCAGACTCTATCTCCCAGTGTCAGACTCTATCTCCCAGTGCCAGACTCTATCTCCCAGTGCCAGACTCTATCTCCCAGTGCCAGACTCTATCTTCCAGTGTTAGAGTCCAGCTCCCAGTGCCAGACTCTATCTCCCAGTGTTAGAGTCCAGCTCCCAGTGCCAGACTCTATCTCCCAATGTCAGACTCTATCTCCCAGTGCCAGACTCTATCTCCCAGTGCCAGACTCTATCTCCCAATGTCAGACTCTATCTCCCAGTGCCAGACTCTATCTCCCAGTGCCAGACTCTATCTCCCAGTGCCAGACTCTATCTCCCAGTGCCAGACTCTATCTCCCAGTGCCAGACTCTATCTCCCAGTGCCAGACTCTATCTCCCAGTGCCAGACTCTATCTCCCAGTGTCAGACTCTATCTCCCAATGTCAGACTCTATCTACCAGTGTCAGACTCTATCTCCCAGTGCCAGACTCTATCTCCCAGTGTCAGACTCTATCTCCCAGTGCCAGACTCTAACTCCCAGTGCCAGACTCTATCTCCCAGTGCCAGACTCTATCTCCCAGTGCCAGACTCTATCTCCCAGTGTCAGACTCTATCTCCCAGTGTCAGACTCTATCTCCCAATGTCAGACTCTATCTCCCAGTGCCAGACTCTATCTCCCAGTGCCAGACTCTATCTCCCAGTGCCAGACTCTATCTCCCAGTGCCAGACTCTATCTCCCAGTGCCAGACTCTATCTCCCAGTGCCAGACTTTATCTCCCAGTGCCAGGCTCTATCTCCCAGTGCCAGACTCTATCTCCCAGTGCCAGACTCTATCTTCCAGTGTTAGAGTCCAGCTCCCAGTGCCAGACTCTATCTCCCAGTGTTAGAGTCCAGCTCCCAGTGCCAGACTCTATCTCCCAATGTCAGACTCTATCTCCCAGTGCCAGACTCTATCTCCCAGTGCCAGACTCTATCTCCCAATGTCAGACTCTATCTCCCAGTGCCAGACTCTATCTCCCAGTGCCAGACTCTATCTCCCAGTGCCAGACTCTATCTCCCAGTGCCAGACTCTATCTCCCAGTGCCAGACTCTATCTCCCAGTGCCAGACTCTATCTCCCAGTGCCAGACTCTATCTCCCAGTGTCAGACTCTATCTCCCAATGTCAGACTCTATCTACCAGTGTCAGACTCTATCTCCCAGTGCCAGACTCTATCTCCCAGTGTCAGACTCTATCTCCCAGTGCCAGACTCTAACTCCCAGTGCCAGACTCTATCTCCCAGTGCCAGACTCTATCTCCCAGTGCCAGACTCTATCTCCCAGTGTCAGACTCTATCTCCCAGTGTCAGACTCTATCTCCCAATGTCAGACTCTATCTCCCAGTGCCAGACTCTATCTCCCAGTGCCAGACTCTATCTCCCAGTGCCAGACTCTATCTCCCAGTGCCAGACTCTATCTCCCAGTGCCAGACTCTATCTCCCAGTGCCAGACTTTATCTCCCAGTGCCAGGCTCTATCTCCCAGTGCCAGACTTTATCTCCCAGTGTCAGAGCCCAGCTAGCAGACTGGAATGAGGGAGACAGTCTCTCCCCAATTCCCCTCCCCTTCTCTCCTCCATTCCCCTCCCCCTCTCTCCACCATTCCCCTCCCCCAGTCCCAGCTCTCTCCAGCAGTGTCCCAGTAGAACAATCCCCCAGCCCCAGCTCCCTCCAGCAGGGCCCCATCTCCATTCTCCTACCCCTTTTCCTGCAATGGCCCTTCCCCACCTTTCTCTTTCTCTGTCAAGCCTCGTCTCCTCCTCCCTCCTCCCAATCCACCCCCTCTTGCCATCCCCTCTCTCACCTCCACCTCTCTCTCTTTCCCCGCCCCCCCTCTCCCCACTCCTCTCTTCCCTCTCCGCCCAGCCTCGCCACCCTGTTTCCCCCCGCCCCCCTATACCCCCTGTCCCCAGGCCCTGAAGGGAGCCCCTGAATTTGGGGCCTGTGTATTCTGGGCGCGCACACAGCCTGTTGGTTTTGGCCAGCAGTTTGAGGCAGGAAGTTGTCTGCACGGAGTTCTCTAGATATCGCTCCCTGCCAGACATGGGGAATTCTCTGTTTAAGAAGGGGCCTGACCTCTCGGGGAGGGGGTTAGGGAGCAGGGTGACGGGACAGATACCAGCCCAAGACAGGACGTGTCCGCCCCAAGTGTTTGTGCTGACACACTCGGGGTCTCCATCCTCACCCTGGCCCCTGTGCGGACTGCAGGTCCCTCAGAGAGCAGGGAGGAACACTGGACCCCACACACCCACGCTATTTCCGTGGGACTGCTAACCTCCCCCACCCCGCCAGCCTAAAGGAAAATCCCAGGGCAGGCTTCAGGAAGACTATCAGGCCAAGAGCCTGCCGGTCAAACTGATGGGTTGGAGACGGGGCCTTGGCTGGAGGCCTCAGAGCCAGTGGGGAGGTGTTCCTACTGGGACACTGCTGGAGGGAGCTGGGACTGGGGGATTGTTCTACCGGGGCCCTGCTGGAGGGAGCTGGGACTGGGGGATTGTTCTACCGGGGCCCTGCTGGAGGGAGCTGGGGCTGAGGGGATTGTCCTACTGGGACACTGATGGAGAGAGCTGGGGCTGCGGGGATTGTCCTACTGGGACACTGATGGAGAGAGCTGGGGCTGGGGGGATTGTCCTACTGGGACACTGCTGGAGAGAGCTGGGGCTGGGGGGATTGTCCTACTGGGACACTGCTGGAGGGAGCTGGGGCTGGGGGGCTTGTTCTACCGGGGCCCTGCTGGAGGGAGCTGGGACTGGGGGGATTGTCCTACTGGGACACTGCTGGAGAGAGCTGGGGCTGGGGGGATTGTCCTACTGGGACACTGCTGGAGGGAGCTGGGGCTGAGGGGATTGTCCTACTGGGACACTGATGGAGAGAGCTGGGGCTGCGGGGATTGTCCTACTGGGACACTGCTGGAGGGAGCTGGGGCTGGGGGATTGTTCTACTGGGACACTGCTGGAGGGAGCTGGGACTGGGGGGGGGGGGTTGTTCTACTGGGACACTGATGGAGAGAGCTGGGGCTGCGGGGATTGTCCTACTGGGACACTGATGGAGAGAGCTGGGGCTGGGGGATTGTTCTACTGGGACACTGCTGGAGGGAGCTGGGACTGGGGGGTGGGGGTTGTTCTACTGGGACACTGCTGGAGGGAGCTGGGGCTGGGGGATTGTTCTACTGGGACAGTGCTGGAGAGAGCTGGGACTGAGGGAATAGTTCTACTGGGATCTGCTGGAGAGAGCATGGACTGGGGGGATTGTTCTACTGGGATCTGCTGGAGAGAGCAGGGGCTGGGGGGATTGTTCTACTGGGATCTGCTGGAGAGAGCTGGGACTGGGAGATTGTTCTACTGGGATCTGCTGGAGAGAGCATGGACTGGGGGGATTGTTCTACTGGGACACTGCTGGAGAGAGCTGGGACTGGGGGATTGTTCTACTGGGATCTGCTGGAGAGAGCAGGGGCTGGGGGGATTGTTCTACTGGGATCTGCTGGAGAGAGCTGGGACTGGGAGATTGTTCTACTGGGACACTGCTGGAGAAAGCAGGGACTGGGGATTAGTTCTACTGGGATCTACTGGAGAGAGGTGCGACATGGCGG
>NW_027597959.1:0-59039 GCF_964194155.1 Cetorhinus maximus
CCCCGCTGAAGCTGGGCCCGGACCACTACAGGTCGGCGGCCGAGCCGGACCCGGACACGGTCAGGTGCCAGCTGGACGCGGTGCTGAGCGCCGGCGCCAACCCCCTGTGGAGGCACTCGGTCAACGGGCAGCTGTCCGACGGGCAGGCGCTAGCCAAGAAGAAGCGGGGGAGGCGGAAGAACGTGGAGGGGGCCGAACTGCTCCTGTCGGCTCAGAGCAAGGCCTGTGGCAGTGAGTATCTCGGGGTGGGGGGCGGGGTGGGAGACGCTTTGTCACTGGCGTGTGGGCCCGATGCTCTTCCTTCATTCACACCCAACCTGGTCACCTCGCCCCCTCCTTCCTCCCCTGACTCATGAACTCCCTCCTTGACCCTCGTCGCCTCGCCTTCCTCACCCCCTCGCCGCCTCACCCTCCTCCCCCTCGTCGCCTCGCCCTCCTCACTCCTCCCCCTCGTCACCTCGCCCTCCTCACTCCCTCCCCCTCGTCACCTCGCCCTCCTCACTCCCTCCCCTCGTTGCCTTGCTCTCCTCACTCCCTCTCCCTCATCGCCTCGCCCTCCTCACTCCCTCTCCTCATCGCCTCGCCCTCCTCACTCCCTCTCCCTTATCGCCTCGGCCTCCTCACTCCCCCTCCTCACTCCCCCTCCTCACTCCCCTCCTCACTCCCTCCTCCCTCATCGCCTCACCCTCCTCACTCCCTCTCCTTCATCGCCTCGCCCTCCTCATTCCCTCCCCCTCGTCACCTCGCCCTCACCTCCCTCCCTCCCCCTCGTCACCTCGCCCTCACCTCCCTCCCTCCCCCCTCGTCACCTCGCCCTCACCTCCCTCCCTCCCCCTCGTCCCCTCGCCCTCCCCTCCCTCCCCCTTGTCAACTCTCCTCCCTCACACACTCTCCTCATCATCCAGCCCCCTACTTTGAGGCGGCAACCTTTCCCCCTCCTCTCTCGCCCTCCCTTCGTCAGATTATCCTCGCTCCCCTCTCGCCCTCCTCACAGCCGGCCCTCCGGAGGTAGGTGAGGGGTGAGGGTGCCGGGAGCCGCGGGGCTATGGGTTGACTTCTACCGCAACTCCAGAAGGGGAGCTACAGACCCCTCTCCGTCACCCCCAGTAGGTCCACTCCATATCAGCTCTCCTCTTGCCCCTCCCCCAGCCCGATGCCTCTTGCCCCCCTCACTCTGTGCCCGGCGCCTCGTGCCTCTCTCTGCTCTGCCCTGTGGTCAGAGCTGCGCCCGGTCGGTCCGGGTATGGGGGGGTTGGGGTAGGTGGTGGGGGGGGGTGTTTGCCGTGTGGGTCAGTGGGGATAGCGACGAAGCCAGTTTTCCATAACGCTGTGTGAAACGGCCCCTGGGTCGTGTGTCTCCTTTTTGTTTCCTGACGGAACAGGCCAACGTGGAGGCGGAGAAGAGCTTGGAGGAGGTGCAGCCGAGGCGGACGGAGGTGGACATGGAGACCCGCATCCCCGTCGTCAGCAAGGTGGACGGCACGGTGCTGGCCGGAGAGGAGGCCCCGCGGCGGAGGGAGCTGGACGTCTGGCTGAAAGAGCACCCGGACTTCAGCGTCGACCCCAGCTGTTTGGCGGTGAGCGCGCCTCCGGGTCCCGCTTGCGAGGCGCGGATACCGATCACCGACGGGGCCTGGGAGACCAGGAGAAGGAAGGGGAGGGGAGGGTGGGGAAGAACTGCAGAGCATGACGGGCTGATTAAAAGCGACACTTGCTTTTCAGTTCATCGAGGACCGGCCGAAGCAGAAGAGGCACCGGTGCCGGAACCCCCACAAACTGGACGTCAATGCACTGACCGGGGACGAGAGGGTTCCTGTCATCAACAGGCGAAACGGGAAGAAGGTGAGACCCTCCTGCACGGGCCGGGCGGTGCAACGATAACCACCAGGACCTCCCACCCAGAACACCCACCTCACACTCAGACATAATGGCTGCTCAGATGTGATTTCACGTGTCTGAGAGGGAGTCTGGGTGATGCGAGAGATCCTGATTTAACGTGTCTGAGAGGGGGACTGGGTGATGTGAGGGATCCTGATTTAACGTGTCTGAGAGGGAGCCTGGGTGATGTCAGGATCCTGATTGAATTTGTTTGAGAGGGGACTGGGTGATGTGAAGGATACCCAATTAATTTGTCTGAGAGGGGGACTGGGTGATGTGAAGGATACCCAATTAATTTGTCTGAGAGGGGGACTGGGTGATGTGAGGGATCCTGATTTAACGTGTTTGAGAGGGGGACTGTGTGATGTGAGGGTTCCTGATTTAACGTGTCTGAGATGGGGACTAAGTGGTGTGAAGCATTCTGATTTAACGTGTCTGAGAGGCAGACTGGGTGATGTGTAGGATCCTGATTTAATTTGTCTGAGAAGGAGACCGGGAGATGTGAAGCATTGTGATTTAACGTTTCTGAGAGGGGAACTGGGTGATGTGAAGGATCCTTATTTAATTTGTCTGAGAGGGGGACTGGTTGATGTGAGTGATCCTGAGTTAAGGTGTCTGAGAAGGTGCCTGGGTGATGTGAAGGATCCTGATTTAAAAGTGCCTGAGTGGGACAGGGAGATGTGAGGGATCCTGATTTAACGTGTCTGAGAGGGGACTGAGTGATATGAGGAATCCTGATTTAACGTGTCTGAGAGGGGGACTGGGTGATATGAGGGATCCTGATTTAACGTGTCTGAGAGGGGGACTGGGTGATATGAGGAATCCTGATTTAACGTGTCTGAGAGGGGGTCTGGGTGATGTTAAGGATCCTGATTTAACGTGTCTGAGAGGGGGACTGGGTGATGTGAGGGACCCTGATTTAACGTGTCTGAGAGGGGGACTGTGTGATGTGAGGGTTCCTGATTTAACGTGTCTGAGAGGCAGACTGGGTGATGTGAAGGATCCTGATATAATTTGTCTGAGAGGGACACCGGGTGATGTGAAAGATTCTGATTTAACGTGTCTGAGATGGAGACCGGGTGATGTGAAGGATCTTGCTTTAGCGTGTCTGAGAGGAGGACTTGGTGATGTGAGGGATCCTGATTTGACATGTTTGAGAGGGGGACTGTGTGATGTGAGGGATCCTGATTTACCGTGTCTGGGAGGGGGACTGGGTGATATGAGGACTCCTGATTTAACGTGTCTGAAAATGAGTCTGGGTTGTGGAAAGGGTCCTGATTTAACGTGTCTGAGAGGGGGACTGGGAGATGAGGGATCCTGATTTAACGTGTCTGAGAGAGAGTCTGGGTGATGTGAAGCATCCTGATTTAACTGGTCCTAGAGGTGGACTGGGTGATGTGAGGGATCTTGATTTAATGTGTCTGAAAAGGAGACTGGGTGATGAGGGATCCTGATTTAACGTGTTTAAGAGGGGGCCGGGTGATGTGAAGGATCCTGATTTAACGTGCCTGAGAGGGGGACTGGGTTATGTGAGTGATCCTGATTTAACGTGGCTGAGAAGGGGCTTGGGTGATGTGAGGGATCCTGATTTAATGTGTCTGAGAAAGAGACTGGGTGATGTGAAGGATCGTGGTTTAACTTATTTGAGAGGCGGACCGTGTGATGTGAGGGGTCCTGATTTAACGTGTCTGAGAGTGAGTCTGGGTGATGTGAAGCATCCTGATGTAACGTGTCTGAGAGTGAGTCTGGGTGATGTGAAGCATCCTGATGTAACGTGTCTGAGAGGTGGACTGGGTGATGTGAGGGATCCTGATTTAATGTGTCTGAGAAAGAGACTGGGTGATGTGAAGGATCGTGGTTTAACTTATTTGAGAGGCGGACCGTGTGATGTGAGGGGTCCTGATTTAACGTGTCTGAGAGGGGGACCGGTTCATGTGAGGGATCCTGATTTAACGTGTTTGAGAGGCAGACTGGGTGATGTGAAGGATCCTGATATAATTTGTCTGAGAGGGGGACTGGTCGATGAGTGATCCTGAGTTACGGTGCCTGAGAGGGGGTCTGGGTGATGTGAGGGATCCTGATTTAACGTGCGTGAGTGGGACAGGGTGATGTGAGGGGCACTGATTTAACGTGTCTGAGAGGGGGACTGGGTGCTGTGAGGGAAAGTGATACAACGTTTGATAGGTGGACTGGATGATTTTAGGGATCCTGATTTAACGTGTCTGAGAAGGGGCCTGGGTGATGTGAGGGATCTTGATTTAACGTATCTGAGAAGGAGACTGGGTTATGTGAGGGATCCTGATTTAACGTGTTTGAGAGGGAGACTGGCTGATGTGAAGTATCCTGATTTAGCATGTCTGAGAGGGGACCTGGGTGATGTCAAGGACCCTGATTTAACGTGTCTGAGAGGGAGACTGGGTAACGTGAAGGATGCTGATATAACGTGTCTGAGAGGTGGACTGGGTGATGTGAGAGATCCTGATTTAACGTGTCTGAGAGGGGGACTGGGAGATGTGAAGGATCCTGGTTTAACGTGTCTGAGAGGGGAACCGGTTGATGTGAGGGATCCTGATTTAACGTGTCTGAGAGGTGGACTGGGTGATGTGAAGGATCCTGATTTAACGTGCCTGAGTGGGACTGGGTGATGTGAGGGGCACTGATTAAACGTGCCTGAGAGGGGGACTGGGTCCTGTGAGGGAACGTGATATAACGTTTCTGAGAGGTGGACTGGATGATGTGAGGGATCCTGATTTAACGTGTCTGAGAAGGAGACTGGGTGATGTGAGGGATCCTGATTTAACGTGTTTGAGAGGGGGACCGGTTGATGTGAAGGATCCTGATTTACCTTGTCTGAGAGGGGGACTGGGTGATATGAGAGATCCTCATTTAGCGTGTCTGAGTGGGAGTCTGGGTGATGTGAGGGATCCTGATTTAACGTGTTTGAGAGGGAGTCTGGGTTGTGGAAAGGATCCTCATTTAACGTGTCTGAGAGGGGACCTGAGTGATATTCAGGATCCTGATTTACTTTGTTTGAGAGGGAGACTGTGTGATGTGAGGGACCTTGATTTTATGTGTCTGAGAGGGGGACTGTGTGATGTGAGGGATCCTGGTTTAACGTGTTTGAGAGGGGGACCGGTTGATGTGAGGGATCCTGATTTAACGTGTCTGAGAGGGGGACTGTGTGATGTGAGGGTTCCTGATTTAACGTGTCTTGAAATGGGGACTAAGTGATGTGAAGCATCCTGATTTAATGTGTCTGCGAGGGGGACTGGGTGATGTGAGGGACCATGATTTAACATGTCTGAGAGGGAGACTGGGTGATGTGAGTGATCCTGATTTAACGTGGCTGAGAAGGGGCTTGGGTGATGTGAGGGATCCTGATTTAATGTGTCTGAGAAAGAGACTGGGTGATGTGAAGGATCGTGGTTTAACTTATTTGAGAGGTGGACTGGGTGATGTGAGAGATCCTCATTTAGCGTGTCTGAGAGGGAGACTGGGTGATGTGAGGGATCCTGATTTGGCGTGTCTGAGAGGGGGACTGTGTGATGTGAGGATTCCTGATTTACTTTGAGAGGGGGACTGGGTGATGTGAGGGACGTTGATTTTGTGTGTCTGAGAGGGGGACTGTGTGATGTGAGAGATCCTGATTTAACGTGTTTGAGAGGGGGACCGGTTCATGTGAGGGATCCTGATTTAACGTGTATGAGAGGGAGTCTGGGTGATGTGAAGGATGCTGATTTAACGTGTCTGAGAGGTGGACTGGGTGATGTGAGAGACCCTGATTTTATGTGTCTGAGAGAGGGACTGTGTGATGTGAGGGTTCCTGATTTAACGTGTCTGAGAGGGAGACTGGGTGATGTGAAAGAGCCTGATTTAACGTTTCTGAGAGGGGGACTGGGTGATGTGAAAGAGCCTGATTTAACGTGTCTGAGAGGGGGACTGTGTGATGTGAAGCATCCTGATTTAATGTATCTGAGAGTGAGACTGGGTGATATGATGGATCCTGGTTTAACGTGTCTGAGAGTAAGACTGGGTGATGTGAACGACTCTGATTTAATGTGTCTGAGAGGGGGACTGGGAGATGAGGGATCCTGATTTAACTTATCTGAGATGGGGACTAAGTGATGTGAAGCATTCTGATTTAACGTGCCTGAGTGGGACGGGGTGATGTGAGGGGCACTGATTTAACGTGCCTGAGAGGGGGACTGGGTGCTGTGAGGGAACGTGATATAACGTTTGATAGGTGGACTGGATGATTTTAGGGATCCTGATTTAACGTGTCTGAGAAGGGGCCTGGGTGATGTGAGGGATCTTGATTTAACGTATCTGAGAAGGAGACTGGGTTATGTGAGGGATCCTGATTTAATGTGTTTGAGAGGGGCACTGGGTGATGTGAAGGATCCTGATTTACCGTGTCTGAGAGGGGGACTGGGTGATATGAGGAATCCTGATTTAACGTGTCTGAGAGGGAGTCTGGGTTGTGGAAAGGATCCTGATTTAACATGTCTGAGATGGGACCTGGGTGATGTCAAGGACTCTGATTTAACGTGTCTGAGAGAGAGACTGGGTGACGTGAAGGATGCTGATTTAACGTGTCTGAGAGGTGGACTGGGTGATGAGAGATCCTGATTTAACGTGTCTGACAGGGAGTCTGGGTGATGTGAAGGATCCTGATTTAACGTGTCTGAGAGGCAGACTGGGTGATGTGAAGGATCCTGATTTAACGTGTCTGAGAGGGGGACTGGGAGATGAGGGATCCTGATTTAACTTATCTGAGATGGGGACTAAGTGATGTGAAGCATTCTGTTTTAACGTGTCTGAGAGGCAGACTGCGTGATGTGAAGGATCCTCATTTAATTTGAGAGGGGGACTGGGTGATGTGAGTGATCCTGATTTAACGTGCCTGAGAGTGGGACAGGGTGATGTGAGGGGCCATGATTTAACGTGCCTGAGAGGGGAACACGGTGCTGTGAGGGAACGTGATATAACGTTTCTGAGAGGTGTACTGGATGATGTGAGGTATCCTGATTTAACGTGTCTGAGACGGAGACTGGGTGATGAGTGACCCTGATTTAACGTGTCTGAGAGGGGGACCGTGTGATGTGAGGGGTCCTGATTTAATTTGTTTGAGTGGGAGACTGGGTGATGTGAGGGACGTTGATTTTATGTGTCTGAGAGGGAGTCTGGGTGATGTGAAGGATCCTGATTTAACGTGTCTGAGAGGGGGACTGAGTGATGTGAAGCTTTCTGATTCAACGTGTCTGAGAGGCAGACTGGGTGATGTGAAGGATCCTGATATAATTTGTCTGAGAGGGGGACTGGTCGATGAGTGGTCCTGAGTTAAGGTGCCTGAGAGGGGGTCTGGGTGATGTGAAGGATCCTGAATTAACGTGCCTGAGTGGGACAGGGTGATGTGAGGGGCACTGATTTAACGTGCCTGAGAGGGGGACTGGGTGCTGTGAGGGAACGTGAAATAACGTTTGATAGGTGGACTGGATGATTTTAGGGATCCTGATTTAACGTGTCTGAGAAGGGGCCTGGGTGATGTGAGGGATCTTGATTTAACGTATCTGAGAAGGAGACTGGGTTATGTGAGGGATCCTGATTTAACGTGTTTGAGAGGGAGACTGGGTGATGTGAAGGATCCTGATTTAACGTGTCTGAGAGGTGGACTGGGTGATGTGAGAGATCCTGATTTAACGTGTCTGAGAGGGAGTCTGGGTGATGTGAAGGATCCTGATTTAACGTGTCTGAGAGGTGGACTGGGTGATGTGAGAGATCCTGATTTAACGTGTATGAGAGGGAGTCTGGGTGATGTGAAGGATCCTGATTTAACGTGTCTGAGAGGTGGACTGGGTGATGTGAAGTATCCTGATTTAACGTGTCTGAGAGGGGAACTGGGTGAAGTTCAGGATCCTGATTTAACTTGTTTGAGAGGGGGACTGGGTGATGTGAAGGATCCTCATTTAATTTGTCTGAGAGGGGGACTGGGTGATGTGAGTGATCCTGATTTAAGGTGTCTTAGAGGGGGTCTGGGTGATGTGAAGGATCCTGATTTAACGTGCCTGAAAGTGGGACAGGGTGATGTGAGGGCCATGATTTAACGTGCCTGAGAGGGGAACACGGTGCTGTGAGGGAACGTGATATAACGTTTCTGAGAGGTGGACTGGATGATGTGAGGTATCCTGATTTAACGTGTCTGAGACGGAGACTGGGCGATGTGAGGGACCCAGATTTAACGAGTCTCAGATTGAGACTGTCTGATGGGAAGGATCCTGATTGAACGTGTCTGAGAGGGGGACTGGGTGATGTGAAGGATCCTGATTTAACGTGTCTGAGAGGGGAACTGGGTGATGTGAAGGATCCTGATTTAACGTATCTGAGACGGAGACCGGGTGATGTGAGGGATCCTGATTTAACGTGTTTGAGAGGGAGTCTGGGTGATGTGAAGGACCCTGATTTAATTTGTCTGAGGGGGAGACCGGGTGATGTGAAGGATTCTGATTTCACGTGTCTGAGAGGGGGACTGGGTGAAGTGAGGGATCCGGATTTAATGTCTGAGAGGGGAACTGGTAGATGTGAGGGATCCTGATTTAATTTGTTTGAGTGGGAGACTGAGTGATGTGAGGGACGTTGATTTTATGTGTCTGAGAGTGAGTCTGGGTGATGTGAAGGATCCAGATTTAACGTGTCTGAGAGGGGGACTGAGTGCTGTGAGGGAACGTGATATAACGTTTGATAGGTGGACTGGATGATTTTAGGGATCCTGATTTAACGTGTCTGAGAAGGGGCCTGGGTGATGTGAGGGATCTTGATTTAACGTATCTGAGAAGGAGACTGGGTTATGTGAGGGATCCTGATTTAACGTGTTTGAGAGGGGCACTGGGTGATGTGAAGGATCCTGATTTACCGTGTCTGAGAGGGGGACTGGGTGATATGAGGAATCCTGATTTAACGTGTCTGAGAGGGAGTCTGGGTTGTGGAAAGGATCCTGATTTAACATGTCTGAAAGGGGACCTGGGTGATGTCAAGGACCCTGATTTAACGTGTCTGAGAGAGAGACTGGGTGACGTGAAGGATGCTGATTTAACGTGTCTGAGAGGTGGGCTGGGTGATGTGAAGTATCCTGATTTAACGTGTCTGAGAGGGGAACTGGGTGAAGTGAGGGATCCTGATTTAACTTGTTTGAGAGGGGGACTGGGTGATGTGATGGTTCCTGATTTAACGTGTGTGAGATGGGGCCTGAGCAATGTGAAGCATTCTGATTTAACGTGTCTGAGAGGCAGACTGGGTGATGTGAAGGATCCTGATTGAACGTGTCTGGGAGGCGCCCTGGGTGGTGTGAGGGATCCTGATTTAACGTGTCTGAGAGGGGAACTGGGTGAAGTGAGGGATCCAGCTTTAACGTGTCTGAGACGGAGACTAGGTGATGGGAAGGATCCTGATTGAACGTGTCTGAGAGGGGAGCTGGGTGATGTGAAGGATCCTGATTTAACATGTCTGAGATGGGGACTAAGTGATGTGAAGCATTCTGATTTAACGTGTCTGAGAAGATGACTGGGTGATGTGAAGGATCCTCATTTAATTTGTCTGAGAGGGGGACTTGGTGATGTGAGTGATCCTGATTCAAGGTGTCTGAGAGGGGGACTGAGTGATGTGAAGCATTCTGATTCAACGTGTCTGAGAGGCAGACTGGGTGATGTGAAGGATCCTGATTTAATTTGTCTGAGAGGGGGACTGGTCGATGAGTGATCCTGAGTTAAGGTGCCTGAGAGGGGGTCTGGGTGATGTGAAGGATCCTGATTTAACGTGCCTGAGTGGGACAGGGTGATGTGAGGGGCACTGATTTAACGTGCCTGAGAGGGGGACTGGGTGCTGTGAGGGAACGTGATATAACGTTTGATAGGTGGACTGGATGATTTTAGGGATCCTGATTTAACGTGTCTGAGAAGGGGCCTGGGTGATGTGAGGGATCTTGATTTAACGTATCTGAGAAGGAGACTGGGTTATGTGAGGGATCCTGATTTAACGTGTTTGAGAGGGGCACTGGGTGATGTGAAGGATCCTGATTTACCGTGTCTGAGAGGGGGACTGGGTGATGTGAGGAATCCTGATTTAACGTGTCTGAGAGGGAGTCTGGGTTGTGGAAAGGATCCTGATTTAACATGTCTGAAAGGGGACCTGGGTGATGTCAAGGACCCTGATTTAACGTGTCTGAGAGGTGGACTGGGTGATGTGAAGTATCCTGATTTAACGTGTCTGAGAGGGGAACTGGGTGAATTTCAGGATCCTGATTTAACTTGTTTGAGAGGGGGACTGGGTGATGTGATGGTTCCTGATTTAACGTGTCTGAGATGGGGCCTGAGCAATGTGAAGCATTCTGATTTAACGTGTTTGAGAGGCAGACTGGGTGATGTGAAGGATCCTGATTGAACGTGTCTGGGAGGGGCCCTGGGTGGTGTGAGGGATCCTGATTTAACGTGTCTGAGAGGGGAACTGCGTGAAGTGAGGGATCCAGCTTTAACGTGTCTGAGACGGAGACTAGGTGATGGGAAGGATCCTGATTGAACGTGTCTGAGAGGGGAGCTGGGTGATGTGAAGGATCCTGATTTAACATGTCTGAGATGGGCACTAAGTGATGTGAAGCATTCTGATTTAACGTGTCTGAGAAGATGACTGGGTGATGTGAAGGATCCTCATTTAATTTGTCTGAGAGGGGGACTTGGTGATGTGAGTGATCCTGATTCAAGGTGTCTGAGAGGGGGACTGGGTGATGTGAAGGATTCTGATTTAACGTGTATGAGAGGGGCACTGGGTGATGTGAAGGATTCTGATTTAACGTGTCTGAGAGGGGGACTGGGTGATGTGAAGGATTCTGATTTAACGTGTATGAGAGGGGCACTGGGTGATGTGAAGGATTCTGATTTAACGTGCCTAAGAGTGGGACCGGTTGATGTGAGGGATCCTGATTTAACATGTCTGAGAGGCAGACTGGGTGATGTGAAGGTCCCTGATTTAATTTGTCTGAGAGGGAGACCGGGTGACGTGAAGGATTCTGATTTCACGTGTCTGAGAGGGGGACTGGGTGAAGTGAGGGATCCGGATTTAATGTGTCTGAGAGGGGGACTGGGTGACGTGAGGGATCCTGATTTAACGTGTCTGAAAGGGGGACTGGGTGATGTGAGGGACCCTGATTTAATGTGTCTGAGAGGGTGGGAGATGTGAGGTATCCTGATTTAACGTGTCTGAGAGGGGGACTCGGTGATGTGAGGGACCCTGATTTAACGTGTCTGAGAGGGGGACTGGGTGCTGTGAGGGATCCTGATTTAACGTGTCTGAGAGGGTGACCGGGTGATGTAAGGGATCCTGATTTAACGTGACTGAGAGGGGGCCTGGGTGATGTGAGGGTTCCTGATTTAACGTGTCTGAGAGGGCGACTGGGTGATGTGAGGGATCCTGATTTAATGTATCTGAGGGGGAGACCTTGTGATGTGAGGGATCCTGATTTAACGTGTCTGCGAGGGTGACCAGGTGATGTGAAGGATCCTGATTTAACGTGTCTGAGAGGGAGCCTGGGTGATGTGAAGGAATCTGATTTAACATGTCTGAGGGGGGGACCGGGTGATGTGAAGGATCCTGATTTAGCGTGTCTGAGAGGAGGACTGAGTGATGTAAAGGATCCTGATATAATTTGTCTGAGAGGGAGGCCGGGTGATGTGAAGGATTCTAATATAATTTGTCTGAGGGAGACCGGGTGATGTGAAGGATTCTGATTTAACGTGTCTGAGAGGAGGACTGGGTGATGTCAGGGATCCTGATTTGACTTGTCTGAGAGGGGGACTGGGTGATGTGAGGGACGTTGATTTTATGTGTCTGAGAGGGGGACTGGGTGGTGTGAGGGATCCTGATTTAACGTGTCTGAGAGGGAGTCTGGGTGATGTGAAGGATCCTCATTTAATTTGTCTGAGAGGTGGACCGGGAGATGTGAAGGATTCTGATTTCACGTGTCAGAGAGGGGGACTGGGTGATGTGAAGGATCCTCATTTAATTTGTCTGAGAGGGGGACTGGTTGACGTGAGTGATCCTGAGTTAAGGTGTCTGAGAGGGAGTCTGGGTGATGTGACGGATCCTGATTTAACGTGCCTGAGAGTGGGTCAGGTCGCTGTGAGGGGCACTGACTGAACGTGTCTGAGAGGGAGTCTGGGTGATGTGAAGGATCCTGTCTGAGAGTGGGACTGGATGATGTTGGGGATCCTGATTTAACGTGTCTGAGAAGGGGCCTGGGTGATGTGAGGGATCCTGATTTAACGTGTCGGAGAAGGAGACTAGGTGATGTGAGGGATCCTGATTTAACGTGTCTCCGAGGGGGACTGGGTGATGGGAAGGATCCTGATTGAACGTGTCTGAGAGGGAGACTGGGTGATGTGAAGGATCCTGATTTAATTTGTCTGAGAGGGAGACTGGGTGATGTGAAGGATCCTGATTGAACGTGTCTGAGAGGGGAACTGTGTGATGTGAGGGAACCTGATTTAACGTGTCTGAGAGGAAGACCGTGTGATGTGAAGGATCCTGATTTGACGTGTCTGAGAGGGGTACAGAGCGATGTGAAGCATTCTGATTCAACGTGTCTGAGAGGGGGACTGTGTGATCTGAGGGTTCCTGATTTAACGTGCCTGAGATGGGGATTGAGTGATGTGAAGCATTCTGATTCAATGTGTCTGAGAGAGGGACTGGGTGATGTGAAGGATCCTGATATAATTTGTCTGAGAGAGAGACCGGGTGATGTGAAGGATTCTGATTTCACGTGTCTAAGAGGGGGACTGGGTGGTGTGAGGGATCCTGATTTAACGTATCTGAGAGGGTGACCGTGTGATGTGAAGGATCCTGATTTAACGTGTCTAAGAGGGGGACTGGGTGGTGTGAGGGATCCTGATTTAACGTATCTGAGAGGGGAACTGGGTGATGTGAGGGATCCTGATTTAACGTGTCTGAGAGGGTGACCGGGTGATGTGAAGGATCCTGATTTAACGTGTCTGAGAGGGGGACTGTGTGATGTTCAGGATCCTGATTTAATTTGTTTGAGAGGGAGACTGGGTGACGTTAAGGATTCTCATTTCACGTGCCTGAGAGGGGAGCCACGTGATGTGAAGGATCCTGATATAATTTGTCTGAGAGGGAGACCGGGTGATGTGAAGGATTTTGATTTAACGTGTCTGAGAGGGCGTCTGGGTGATTTTCAGGATCCTGATTTAATTTGTTTGAAAGGGATTCTGGGTGATGTGAGGGACCCTGATTCAACGTGACTGTGAGGGGGACTGGGTGATGTGAACAATGCTGATTTAATGTGTCTGAGAGGGGGACTGCGTGATGTGAGGGATCCTGATTTAACGTATCTGAGAGGGAGTCTGGATGATGTGAAGGATCCTCATTTCATTTGTCTGAGAGGGAGACCGGGAGATGTGAGTGATCCTGAGTTGAGGTGTCTGAGAGTGGGACTGGATGATGTTGGGGATCCTGGTTTACCATGTCTGAGAAGGGGCCTGGGTGATGTGAGGGATCCTGATTTATTGTGTCTGAGAAGGGGCCTGGGTGGTGTGAGGGATCCTGATTTAACGTGTCTGAGATGGAGACTGGGTGATGAGGGATCCTGTTTTAACGTGTCTGAGAGGGCGACTGGGTGAAGTGAGGGATCCAGCTTTAACGTGTCTGAGACGGAGACTGGGTGACGGGAAGGATCCTAATTGAACGTGTCTGAGAGGGGAACTGAGTGATGTGAAGGATCCTGATTTAACGTGTCTGAGAGGGAGCCTGGGTGATGTGAAGGATCCTGATTTAACGTGTCTGAGAGGGAGACCGGGAGATGTTCAGGATCCTGATTTAATTTCTTTGAGAGGGGAACTGGGTGATGTGAAGGATCCTGATTTAACGTGTCTGAGAGGGGGAGTGGATGTTGTGAGGAATCCTGATTTAACGTGTCTGAGAGGGGGACTGGGTGATGTGGGGGATCCTGATTTAACGTGTCTGAGAGGGAGTCTGGGTGATGTGAAGGATCCTGATTTAACGTGTCTGAGAGGAAGACTGGGTGACGTGAAGGATCCTGATATAATTTGTCTGAGAGGGAGACCGTGTGATGTGAAGGATTCTGATTTCACGTGTCTGAGAGGGGGACTGGGTGATGTGAAGGATCCTGATTTAACGTGTCTGAGAGGGGAACTGGGTGATTTTCAGGATCCTGATTTAATTTGTTTGAGAGGGATTCTTGGTGATGTGAGGGACGTTGATTTTATGTGTTTGAGAGGGGGACTGGGTGATGTTAGGGATCCTGACTTAACGTGTCTGAGATGGGGACTGAGTGATGTGAAGCATTCTGATTTAACTTGTCTGAGAGGGGGACTGGGTGATGTGAGGTTTCTTGATTTAACGTGTCTGAGAGGGGGACTGGGTGATGTGACAAATACTGATTTAACGTGTATGAGAGGGGGACTGGGTGATGTGAAGGATCCTGATTTAACGTGCCTGAGAGTGGGACAGGGTGATGTGAGGGGCCCTGATTTAACGTGCCTGAGAGGGGAACAGGGTGCTGTGAGGGAACGTGATATATCGTTTCTGAGAGGTGGATTTAATATGTCTAAGAGGGAGACTGGCTAGTGTGCGGGATCCTGACTTAACGTGTCTGAGAAGGTGCCTGGGTGATGTGAGTGATCCTGATTTATCCTGTCTGAGAGGGAGAACGGGTGATGTGAAGGATTCTGATTTCACGTGTCTGGGAGGGGGTCTGGGTGATGTGAGGGATCCTGATTTAACGTGTCTGAGAGGGGGACTGGGTGATGTGAGGGATCCTGATTTAACGTGTCTGAGAGGGGGACTGGGTGATGTGAGGGATCCTGATTTAACGTGTCTGAGAGGGGGACTGGGTGATGTGAGGGATCTTGATTTAACGTGTCTAAGAGGGGGACAGGGTGATGTGAGGGATCCTGATTTAGCGTTTCTGAGAGGGGGACTGGCTGATGTGAAGGACCCTGATTTAACGTGTCTGAGAGGGGGACTGGGTGATGTGACCGTCTCTGATTTAACGTGTCTGAGTGGGGGATTGGGTGATGTGAGGGATGCTGATATAACGTGTCTGCGAGGGGGACTGGGTGATGTGAGGGACCCTGATTTAACGTGTTTGAGAGGGAGACTGGGTGTTGTGAGGGATCCTGATTTATCGTGACTGAGAGGGGGACTGGGTGATGTGAACGACTCTGATTTAGCGTATTTGAGTGGGGGATTGGGTGATGTGACTGATACTTATTTAATGTGTCTGAGAGGGAGGCCGGGTGTTGTGAAGGATTCTGATTTGACGTGTCTGAGAGGGGCACTGTGTGATGTGAGGTTTCTTGATTTAACGTGTCTGAGAGGTGGACTGGGAGATGTGAAGGATCCTGATTTATCCTGTCTGAGAGGGAGACCGGGTGATGTGAAGGATCCTGATTTAACGTGTCTGAGAGGAGGACTGGGAGATGTGAAGGATCCTGATTTAACGTGTCTGAGAGGAGGACTGGGTGATGTGAGGGATCCTCATTTAACGTGTCCTAGAGGAGGACTGGGTGATGTGCGGGATCCTGATTGAACGTGTCTGAGTAGAGAACTGGGAGATGTGAAGGATCCTGATTTATCCTGTCTGAGAGGGAGAACGGGTGATATGAAGGATTCTGATTTCACATGTCTGGGAGGGGGACAGGGTGATGTGAGGGATCCTGATTTAATATGTCTAAGAGGGAGACTGGGTGCTGGGAGGGACCCTGATTTTATGTGTCTGAGAGGCAGACTGGGTGATGTGAAGGATCCTGATTTAACGTTTCTGAGTGGGAGACTGGGTGATGTGAAGTATCCTGATTTAACGTGTCTGAGAGGGAGACTGGGTGATGTGAGGGATGCTGATTGAACGTGTCTGAGAGGGAGACTGGGTGATGTGAGGGACCCTGATTTAATGTGTCTGAGATGGAGAATGTGTGATGTGAGGGACCCAGATTTAACGTGTTTGAGACGGAGACTGGGTGTTGTGAGGGATCCTGATTGAACGTGTCTGAGAGTGGGACTGGGTGATGTGAAGGATCCTGATTTAATGTGTCTGAGACGGAGACTGGGTGATGTGAGGGATCCTAATTTAACGTGTCTGAGAGGGAGTCTGGGTGATGTGAAGTATCCTGATTTAACGTGTCTGAGAGGGGAACTGGGTGATGTGAGGGACCTGATTTAATGTGTCAGAGGTGGCCTGGGTGATGTGAAGGATCCTGATTTAATGTGTCTGAGAGGTGGACTGGGTGGTGTGAGGGATCATGATTTAACATGTATGAGAGGGAGTCTGGGTGATGTGAAGGATCCTGATTTAACGTGTCTGAGAGGGGGACTGGGTGATGTGAGGGTCCCTGATTTAACGTGTCTGAGAGGGGGACTGGGAGATGAGGGATCCTGATTTAACGTGTCTGTGAGGGGGACTGGGTGATGTGAGTGATCCTGATGTAAGGTGTCTGAGAGGGGGACTGGGAGATGAGGGATCCTGATTTAACGTGTCTGTGAGGGGGACTGGGTGATGTGAGTGATCCTGATGTAAGGTGTCTGAGAGGGGGACTTGGAGATGTGAAGGATCCTGATTTAACGTGTATTAGAGGGGGTCTGGGTGATGTGAAGGATCCTGATTTAACGTGCCTGAGAGTGGGACTGGATGATGTGAGGGGCCCTGATTTAACGTGCCTGAGAGGGAAACAGGGTGCTGTGAGGGAACGTGATATAACGTTTCTGAGAGGTGGACTGGATGATGTGTGGGATCCTGATTTAACGTGTCTGAGAAGGAGACTGGGTGATGTGAGGGATCCTGATTTAACGTGTCTGAGAGGTGGACTGGGTGATGTGTAGGATCCTGATTTAACGTATCTGAGAGTGAGACTGGGTGATGTGAGTGATCCTGATTTAACGTGTCTGAGAAGGAGACTGGGTGATGTGGGGGATCCTGATTTAACGTGTCTGAGAGGGGGACTGGGTGATGTGAAAGCGCCTGATTTAACATGTCTGTGAGTTGGCCTGGGTTATATGGATGTTCCTGATTTAACGTGTCTGAGAGGGGGACTGGGTGATGTGAAGCATCCTAATTTAACGTGTCTGAGAGGAGGACTGGGTGATGTGGGGGATCCTGATTTAACGTGTCTGAGAGGGGGACTGGGTGATGTGAAAGTGCCTGATTTAACATGTTTGAGAGGATGACTGGGTTATATGAGGGTTCCTGATTTGACGTGTCTGAGAGGGGGACTTGTTGATGGGAGGGATCCTGATTTAACTTGTCTGAGAGGGGGACTGGGTGATGTGAAGGACCCTGATTTAACATATCTGAGAGTGAGACTGTGAGATGTGACGGATCCTGGTTTAACGTGTCTGAGAGGGAGCCCGGGTGATGTTCAATATCCTGACTTAACGTGTCTGAGAGGGGGACTGGTGGATGTGAATGACCCTGATTTAACGTGTCTGAGAGGGAGAACGGGTGATGTGAGGGATCCTGATTTAACGTGTCTGAGAGGGAGACTGGGTGATGTGAGGGATCCTGATTTAACGTGTCTGAGAGGGGGACTGGGTGATGTGAAAGCGCCTGATTTAACATGTCTGTGAGTTGGCCTGGGTTATATGGATGTTCCTGATTTAACGTGTCTGAGAGGGGGACTGGGTGATGTGAAGCATCCTAATTTAACGTGTCTGAGAGGAGGACTGGGTGATGTGGGGGATCCTGATTTAACGTGTCTGAGAGGGGGACTGGGTGATGTGAAGCATCCTAATTTAACGTGTCTGAGAGGAGGACTGGGTGATGTAAGGGATGCTGATGTAACGTGTCTGAGAGGAGGACTGGGTGATGTGTTGGATCCTCATTTAACTTGTCTGAGAAGAAGACTGGGTGATGTGGGGGATCCTGATTTAACGTGTCTGAGGGGTAGCCCGGGTGATGTTCAGGATCCTGATTTAATTTGTTTGAGACGGAGACTGGGTGATGTGAGGGATCCTGATTTTACGTGTCTGAGAGGGGGACTGTGTGATGTGAAGGATCCTGATTTGACGTGTCTGAGAGAGGGATTGGGTGATGTGAGGGATCCTGATTTAACGTGTCTGAGAGGGGTTTGGATGATCTGAGAGATCCTCATTTAATGTAACTGAGAGTGGAACTAGGTAATGTGAGGGGTCCTGATTTAACGTTTTTGAGAGGTGGATAGGGTGATGTGAAAGACGCTGATTTAACGTATCTGAGAGGGAGACTGGGTGATGTGACTGATCCTTATTTAACGTGTCTGAGAGGGAGACCCGGTGATGTGAAGGATCCTGGTTTAACGTGTCTGAGAGGGGGTGTGGATGATGTGAGGGATCCTGACTTAACATGTCTGAGAGGGAGACCGGCTGATGTGTGGGATCCTCATTTAACGTGAATGAGAGGGGGACTGGGTGATGTGAGAGACTCTGATTTAACGTGATTTAGAGGGAGACTTGGTGTTGTGAGGGAACTTGATTTAACGTGTCTGAGAGGAGGACTGGGTGATGAGGGATCCTCATTTAACATGTATGAGAGGGGGACTGGGTCATGTGAAGGTTCCTGATTTAACGTGTCTGAGAGGGAGACTGGGTGATGTGAGGGATCCTGATTTAACGTGCCTGAGAGGGAGGCTGGGTGATGTGAGGGATCCTGATTTAACGTGTCTGCGAGGGGGACTGGGTGATGTGAGGGACCATGATTTAACGTGTCTGAGAGGGAGTCTGGGTGATGTGAGGGATCCTGATTTAATTTGTTTGAGAGGGGGACTGGGTGATGTGAAGGATCCTCATTTAACGTGTCTGAGAGGGGACCGTGTGATGTGAGGGATCCTGATTTAACGTGTCTGAGAGGGAGTCTGGGTGATGAGATGGATCCTGATTTAACGTGTCTGAGAGGGAGCCCGGGTGATGTTCAGGATCCTGATTTAATTTGTTTTAGAGGGAAACTGGGTGCTGTGAGGGACCCTGATTTAACGTGTCTGAGAGGGAGTTTGGGTGATTTCAAGGACCCTGATTTAACGTGTCTGAGAGGGAGACTTGGTGTTGTGAGGGATCCTGATTTAACGTGTCTGAGAGGAGGACTGGGTGATGTGTGGGATCCTCATTTAACGTGTCTGAGAGGAGGACTGCGTGATAAGGGATCCTGATTTAACGTGTCTGAGAGGAAGACTGGGTGATGTGTGGGATCCTCATTTCACGTGTCTGAGAGGAGGACTGGGTGATGTGAGGCATCCTGATTTAACGTGTTTGAGAGGGAGACTGGGTGTTGAGGGATCCTGATTTAACGTGTCTAAGAGGGAGACTGGCTAGTGTGAGGGATCCTGATTTAACGTGCCTGAGAGGGGGACTGTGTGATGTGAGGGACCCTGATTTAACGTGTTTGAGAGGGAGACTGGGTGTTGTGAGGGATCCTGATTTAACGTGATTGAGAGGGGGACTGGGTGATGTGAAGGATCCTGATTTAACGTGTTTGAGTGGGAGACTGGGTGTTGTGAGGGATCCTGATTTAACGTGATTGAGAGGGGGACTGGGTGATGTGAACGACTCTGATTTAGCGTATTTGAGTGGGGGATTGGGTGATGTGACTGATACTTATTTAACGTGTCTGAGAGGGAGACCGGGTGTTGTGAAGGATCCTGATTTGACATGTTTGAGAGGGGCACTGTGATGTGAGGTTTCTTGATTTAACGTGTCTCAGAGGGGAACTTGGGAGACTTGGTGTTGTGAGCGATCCTGATTTAACGTGTCTGCGAGTGGGACTGAGTGACATGAGGGATCGTAATTTAACGTGTCTGAGATGGAGCCTGGGTGATGTGAAGGATCCTGATTTAACGTGTCCAAGATGGAGACTTGGTAATGTGAGGGATCCTCATTTAACGTGTCTGAGAGGCGCTCTGCGTGATTAGGGATCCTGATTTAATGTGTCTGCGAAGGGGACTGGGTGATGTGACTGATCCTTATTTAACGTGTCTGAGAGGGGGAGTGGCTAATGTGAGGGATTATGATTTAATGTGTCTAAGAGGGAGTCTGGGTAGTGTAAGGGATCCTGATTTAACGTGTCTGAGAGGGAGCTGGCTGATGTGAAGGATCCTGATTTAACGTGTCTGAGAGGGAGCCTGGGTGATGTTCAGGATCCTGATTTAATTTGTTTGAGAGAGAGATTATGTGATGTGAGGGACACTGATTTTATGTGCCTGAGAGATAGTCTGGGTTATGGAATGGACCCTGATTTAACGTGTCTGAGAGGAGGACTGGGTGATGTGATGGACCCTGATTTAACGTGTCTGAGAGGAGGACTGGGTGATGTGAAGGATCCTGATTTAACATGTCTGAGAGGGAGACTTGGTGTTGTGAGGGATCCTGATTTAACGTGTCTGCAAGTGGGACTGAGTGACATGAGGGATCGTAATTTAACGTGACTGAGAGGGGGACTGGGTGATGTGAACGACTCTCATCTAACGTGTTGGAGTGGGGGATTGGGTGATGTGACTGATACTTATTTAACGTGTCTGAGAGGAAGACCGGGTGATGTGAAGGATCCTGATTTAACGTGTCTCAGAGGGGGACTGGGTGATGGGAAGGATCCTGATTTAACGTGTCTGGGAGGAGGACTGGGTGATGTGAAGGATCCTGATTTAACGTGTCTGATACGGATACTGGGTGATGTGAAGGATCCTGATTTAACGTGTCTGAGAGAGGGCCTGGGTGATGTTCAGGATCCTGATTTAATTTGTTTGAGAGAGAGATTATGTGATGTGAGGGACACTGATTTTATGTGCCTGAGAGATAGTCTGGGTTATGGAATGGACCCTGATTTAACGTGTCTGAGAGGAGGACTGGGTGATGTGATGGACCCTGATTTAACGTGTCTGAGAGGAGGACTGGGTGATGTGAAGGATCCTGATTTAACATGTCTGAGAGGAGGACTGGGTGATGTGATGGACCCTGATTTAACGTGTTTGAGAGGGAGACTTGGTGTTGTGAGGGATCCTGATTTAACGTGTCTGCAAGTGGGACTGAGTGACATGAGGGATCGTAATTTAACGTGACTGAGAGGGGGACTGGGTGATGTGAACGACTCTCATCTAACGTGTTGGAGTGGGGGATTGGGTGATGTGACTGATACTTATTTAACGTGTCTGAGAGGAAGACCGGGTGATGTGAAGGATCCTGATTTAACGTGTCTGATACGGATACTGGGTGATGTGAAGGATCCTGATTTAACGTGTCTGAGAGAGGGCCTGAGTGATGTGAAGGATCCTGATTTAACGTATCCTAGATGGGAACTGGGAGATGTGAAGGATCCTCATTTAACATGTCTGATGGGGAGCCCGGGTGATGTTCAGGATCCTGATTTAATTTGTTTGAGACGGAGACTGGGTGTTGTGAGGGATCCTGATTTAACGTGTCTGAGAGGGCCTCTGCGCGATTAGGGATTCTGATTTAACGTGCCTAAGAGGGAGTCTGGGTAGTGTGAGGGATCCTGATTTAACGTGACTGAGAGGGGGACTGGGTGATGTGAAAGCGCCTGATTTAACATGTCTGTGAGTTGGCCTGGGTTATATGGGTGTTCCTGATTTAACGTGTCTGAGATAGAGCCTGGGTGATGTTCAGGATCCTGATTTAGTTTGTTTGAGAGAGAGATTGGGTGATGTGAGGGACCCTGATTTTATGTGCCTGAGAGGGAGTCTGGGTGATCTTAAGGATCCTGATTTAACGTGTCTGAGAGGAGGACTGGGTGATGTGAGGGATCCTGATTTAACGTTACTGAGAGGGGGACTGGGTGATGTGAAAGCGCCTGATTTAACATGTCTGTGAGTTGGCCTGGGTTATATGGGTGTTCCTGATTTAACGTATCTGAGAGGGTGACTTGTTGGTGTGAGGGATCCTGATTTAACGTGTCTGAGAGGGGGACTGGGTGATGTGAAGCATCCTGATTTAACGTGTCTGAGAGGAGGACTGGGTGATGTGTGGGATCCTCATTTAACGTGTCTGAGGAGGACTGGGTGATGTGTAGGATCCTGATTTAACGTGTCTGAGAGGGAGACTGGGTGATGTGAGGAATCCTGATTTAACATGTCTGAGAGGGAGTCTGGGTTATGGAAAGGATCCTGATTTAACGTGTCTGAGAGGGGAACTGGTTGATGTTAAGAATCCTGATTTAACGTGTCTGAGAGGGAGACTGGGTGATGTGATGGATCCTGATTTTATGTGTCTGAGAGGTGGACTGGGTGATGTGAAGGATGCTGATTTAATTTGTCTGAGAGGGAGACCGGGTGATGTGAAGGATCCTGATTTAACGTGTCTGAGATAGAGCCTGGGTGATGTTCAGGATCCTGATTTAATTTGTTTGAGAGAGAGATTGGGTGATGTGAGGGACCCTGATTTTATATGTCTGAGAGGGGGACTGGGTGATGTGAGGGATCCTGATTTAACGTGTCTGGGAGGGTGACCGGGTGATGTGAAGGATCCTGATTTAACGCGTCTGAGAGGGAGACCGGGTGATGTGAAGGATCCTGATTTAACGTGTCTGAGAGGGGAACTCGGTGATGTGAGGGATCCTGATTTAACGTGTCTGAGAGGGGAACTGGGTGATGTTGAGGATCCTGATTTAACGTGTCTGAGAGGGAGACTGGGTGATGTGAGGGATCCTGATTTAACGTGCCTGAGAGGAAGACCGGGTGATGGGAAGGATCCTATTTAACGTGTTTGATTGGGGGATTGGGTGATGTGAGGGATGCTGATGTAAAGTGTCTGCGAGGGGGACTGGGTGATGTGAGGGTCCATGATTTAACGTGTCTGAGAGGGGGACTGGGTGATGTGAGGGATCCTGATTTAACGTGTCTGAGAGGATGACTGGGTGATGTGAGGGACCCTGATTTAACGTGTCTGAGAGGGGGACTGGGTGATGTGAGGGATCCTGATTTAACGCGTCTGAGAGGGGGACTGGGTGATGAGGGATCCTGATTTAACGTGTCTGAGAGGGAGACTGAGTGACTTTTGGGATCGTGATTTAACATGACTGAGAGGGGGACTGGGTGATGTGAACGACTCTGATTTAACGTGTTTGAGTGGGGGATTGGGTGATGTGACTGATTCTTATTTAACGTGTCTGAGACGGAGACCGGGTGATATGAAGGATCCTGAGTTGACGTGTCTGAGAGGGGCATTGTGTGATGTGAGGTTTCTTGATTTAACGTGTCTTAGATGCCACTGAGTGATGTGTACGATCCTGATTTAATTTGTCTGAGAAGAATACCGGGTGATGTGAAGGATCCTGATTTAACGTGTCTGAGAGGGGGACTGGGTGATGTGAGGGTCCCTGATTTTATGTGTCTGGGAGGTGGACTGGGTGATGTGAAGGATCCTGATTTAACGTGTCTGAGAGGGGGACTGAGTGATGTGAGGGATCCTGATTTAACGTGTCTGAGAGGGGGATTGGGTGAGGTGAAGGATCCTGATTTAACGTGTTTGAGAGGGAGACCGCGTGATGTGAAGGATCCTGATTTGACGTGACTGAGAGGGGCACTGGGTCATGTGACCGACCCTGATTTTACGTGTTTGAGTAGGCGTTTGGGTGATGTGAGGGATGCTGATGTAACGTGTCTGCGAGGGGCACTGGCTGATGTGAGGGATCCTGATTTAACGTGGGTGATGTGAGGGATCCTGATTTAATTTGTTTGAGAGGGGACTGGGTGATTTGAGGGATCCTGATTTAACGTTTATGATAGGGGGACTGGGTTATGTGAAAGAGCCTGATTTAACGTGTCTGAGAGGGGGACATGTTGACGTAAGGGATCCTGATTTAACGTGTCTGAGAGGAATACTGGCTAGTGTGAGGGATCCTGACTTAACGTGCCTGAGAGGGGGAGTGGGTGATGTGAGGGACCCTGATTAGACATGTCTGAGAGGGAGACCGGGTGATGTGAAGGATCCTGATTTGATGTGTCTGAGAGGGGCACTGTGTGATGAGGTTTCTTGATTTAACGTGTCTTAGATGGCACTGAGTGATGTGAACGATCCTGATTTAATTTGTTTGAGAGGAAGACCATGTGATGTGAAGGATCTTGATTTAACGTGTTTGAGTGGGTGAATGGGTGATGTGAGGGATAGTGATGTAACGTGTCTGCGAGGGGGACTGGGTGATGTGAGGGACCATGATTTAACGTGTCTGAGAGGGAGACTGGGTGATGTGAGGGACCCTGATTTTATGTGTCTGAGAGGGATGCTGGGTGATGTGAAGGACCCTGATTTAACGTGTCTGAGAGGGAGACCGGGTAATGTGAGGGATCCTGATTTAACGTTTCTGTGAGGGGGATTGGGTGAAGTGAAAGAGCCTGATTTAATGTGTCTAAGAGGGAGTCTGGGTAGTGTGAGGGATCCTGATTTAACGTGACTGAGAGGGGGACTGGGTGATGTGAGGGACCCTGATTTAACGTGTCTGAGAGGGGTACTGGGTTATATGAGTGTTCCTGATTTAACGTGTCTGAGAGGGGGACTGGGTGATGTGAAGCATCCTAGTTTAACGTGTCTGAGAGGAGGACTGGGTGATGTGAGAGATGCTCATGTAACGTGTCTGAGAGGAGGACTGGGTGATGAGTTGGATCCTCATTTAACTTGTCTGAGAAGAGGACTGGGTGATGTGGGGGATCCTGATTTAACGTGTCTGAGGGGGAGCCCGGGTGATGTTCAGGATCCTGATTTGACGTGTTTGAGTGGGTCATTGGGTGATGTGAGATACCCTGATTTAACGTATTTGAGAGGGAGACTGGGTGATGTGAAGGATCCTGATTTAACGTGTCTGAGTGGGGGATTGGGGATGTGATGGATGCTGATGTAACGTGTCTGCGAGGGGGACTGGGTGATGTTCAGGATCCTGATTTAATTTGTTTGAGAGAGAGATTGGGTGATGTGAGGGACCCTGATTTTATGTGTCTTGGAGGTGGACCGGGTGATGTGAAGGATCCTGACTTAACGCGTTTGAGAGGGGAACTAGGTGATGTGAGAGATCCTCATTTAACGTGTCTTAGAGGGGGTCTGGGTGATGTGAGGGATCCTGATTTAACGTGTCTGAGAGGGAGTCTGGGTTATGGAAAGGATCCTGATTTAACATGTCTGAGAGGAAGACCGGGTGATGGGAAGGATCCTGATTTAACGTGTTTGAGTGGGGGATTGGGTGATGTGAGGGATGCTGATGTAACGTGTCTGCGAGGGGGACTGGGTGATGTGAGGGTCCATGATTTAACGTGTCTGAGTGGGGGACTTGTTGATGTGAGGGATCCTGATTTAACGTGTCTGAGAGGGAGACTGGGTGATGTGAGGGATCCTGATTTAACGTGTCTGAGAGGGGGACTGGGTGATGTGAGGGATCCTCATTTAACGTGTCTGAGAGGGGGACTGGGTCATGTGAGGGATCCTCATTTAATGTGTCTGAGAGGGGGACTGAGTGACATGAGGGATCGTTATTTAACGTGACTGAGAGGGGGACTGAGTGACATGAGGGATCGTTATTTAACGTGACTGAGAGGGGGACTGAGTGACATGAGGGATCGTTATTTAACGTGACTGAGAGGGGGACTGAGTGACATGAGGGATCGTTATTTAACGTGTCTGAGAGGGGGACTGAGTGACATGAGGGATCGTTATTTAACGTGTCTGAGAGGGGGACTGAGTGACATGAGGGATCGTTATTTAACGTGTCTGAGAGGGGGACTGAGTGACATGAGGGATCGTTATTTAACTTGACTGAGAGGGGGACTGAGTGACATGAGGGATCGTTATTTAACGTGTCTGAGAGGGGGACTGTGTGACACGAGGGATCGTTATTTAACGTGTCTGAGAGGGGGACTGAGTGACATGAGGGATCGTGATTTAACGTGACTGAGAGGGGGACTGGGTGATGTGAGGGATCCTGATTTAACGTGTCTGAGAGGGGGACTGGGTGATGTGAGGGATCCTGATTGAACGTGTCTGAGAGGGAGTCTGGGTGATGTGACGGGTCCTGATTTACCGTGTCTGAGAGGGGGAATGGGTGATGTGACGGGTCCTGATTGAACGTGTCTGAGAGGGGGTATGGGTGATGTGCAGGGTCCTGATTTAATTTGTCTGGTTGCAGCTTGGCGGTGGATTTGCGCCTCCGATCAAAAATCTCCAGAAATGGCTACGGGAAAACGCAGAGTATGGAATCGCTCAGGAATGGGCTGATGTCATCAAACAGTCGGTACGTGGCGAATGGCGCTTGTTGTGTCTACTTTCCTTTTGCAATAATAAACAACCATTTTAATATGTGACTCCACTTCAGATGTATTAATCTGTCACATCAAGGTGACAGGACAGTATTAAATGAGCTTTACTCTGTATCTAACCCCGTGCTGTACCTGTCCTGGGAGTGTTTGATGGGGACAGTGTAGAGGAAGCTTTACCCTGTATCTAACCCCGTGCTGTACCTGTCCTGGGAGTGTTTGATGGGGACGGTGTAGAGGAAGCTTTACTCTGTATCTAACCCCGTGCTGTACCTGTCCTGGGAGTGTTTGATGGGGACAGTGTAGAGGAAGCTTTACCCTGTATCTAACCCCGTGCTGTACCTGTCCTGGGAGTGTTTGATGGGGACGGTGTAGAGGAAGCTTTACTCTGTATCTAACCCCGTGCTGTACCTGTCCTGGGAGTGTTTGATGGGGACAGTGTAGAGGGAGCTTTACTCTGTATCTAACCCCGTGCTGTACCTGTCCTGGGAATGTTTGATGGGGAAATTGTAGAAGGAGCTTTACTCTGTATCTAACTCCGTGCTGTACTTGCCCTGGGAGTGTTTGATGGGGACGGTGTAGAGGGAGCTTTACTCTGTATCTAACCCCGTGCTGTACCTGTCCTGGGAGTGTTTGATGGGGACAGTGTAGAGGGAGCTTTACTCTGTATCTAACCCCGTGCTGTACCTGTCCTGGGAGTGTTTGATGGGGACAGTGTAGAGGGAGCTTTACTCTGTATCTAACCCCGAGCTGTACCTGTCCTGGGAGTGTTTGATGGGAACAGTGTAGAGGGAGCTTTACTCTGTATCTAACCCCGAGCTGTACCTGTCCTGGGAGTGTTTGATGGGAACAGTGTAGAGGGAGCTTTACTCTGTATCTAACCCCGTGCTGTCCCTGTCCTGGGAGTGTTTGATGGGAACAGTGTAGAGGGAGCTTTACTCTGTATCTAACCCCGTGCTGTCCCTGTCCTGGGAGTGTTTGATGGGGACAGTGTAGAGGGAGCTTTACTCTGTATCTAACCCCGAGCTGTACCTGTCCTGGGAGTGTTTGATGGGAACAGTGTAGAGGGAGCTTTACTCTGTATCTAATCCCGTGCTGTACCTGCCCTGGGAGTGTTTGATGGGGACAGTGTAGAGTGAGCTTTACTCTGTATCTAACCCCGTGCTGTACCTGTCCTGGGAGTGTTTGATGGGGACGGTGTAGAGGGAGCTTTACTCTGTATCTAACCCCGTGCTGTACCTGTCCTGGGAGTGTTTGATGGGGACGGTGTAGAGGGAGCTTTACTCTGTATCTAACCCCGTGCTGTACCTGTCCTGGGAGTGTTTGATGGGGACAGTGTAGAGGGAGCTTTACTCTGTATCTAACCCCGTGCTGTACCTGTCCTGGGAGTGTTTGATGGGGACGGTGTAGAGGGAGCTTTACTCTGTATCTAACCCCGTGCTGTACCTGTCCTGGGAGTGTTTGATGGGGACGGTGTAGAGGGAGCTTTACTCTGTATCTAACCCTGTGCTGTACCTGTCCTGGGAGTGTTTGATGGGGACAGTGTAGAGGGAGCTTTACTCTGTATCTAACCCCGTGCTGTACCTGTCCTGGGAGTGTTTGATGGGGACAGTGTAGAGGGAGCTTTACTCTGTATCTAACCCCGTGCTGTACCTGTCCTGGGAGTGTTTGATGGGGACGGTGTAGAGGGGGCTTTATTCTGTATCTAACCCCGTGCTGTACCTGTCCTGGGAGTGTTTGATGGGGACGGTGTAGAGGGAGCTTTACTCTGTATCTAACCCCGTGCTGTACCTGTCCTGGGAGTGTGTAAAGTTGGTTTGATGATGTTGAAGGGCTCGGGGTGTAAATGTTTTCCCCCTGTGTGTGGGGTGGGGTTGCTGACCCGCGATCTACCCTGACAGCAAGGGGATTGGAGACTGTGGGCTCCGTGGACTGTTGGAGTAGCGGCTCAGGCCAGCGCTTTGTTACTGACAGTGTTTTGTCGCTCTTGCTGCAGGGCTACCTTCCGGAGGAGATGTTCGACCGGATCCTGACCGGCCCGGTGGTTCCGGAGGAAGGCAGGAAGAGGGGCCGGAGACCCAAGCACCTGGCGGCGGCCATGCAGGTCAACTCGCTGCTGGCCAGCGGCGTGCTGGACGTCAACACCTTCCAGAAGAACCTGCAGTCGCTGCAGCTGGCCAGCCTGATGGCCTACCCTGCGGGCGTCGAGGCCAAGGACACGGCGGTGGGGCTGCTCGGCGGCTGCGGCGAGACCGGAGGAGGAGGAGGAGGAGGCGCCCCCACCCCCAACCTCGCCCGGGACCGGTTGACCGGCCCGGCCCGGGAGACCCCCAAGGCCTCCGAGCCGGCCCAGGGCGGCGTCGGCAGCAACAACAACAACAACAACAACGCCTTGACCCTCAACTCTCTGGTGCTGTCCAACATGTACGGGGGCATGTTCCTGCCCCAGGGCTTCGGGATGGGGATCCCGCCGCTCTCCCTGCCCGGCCTGGGCCACCCGCCGGCCGGCAAGGGCCACGAGGCGGTCAGGGCGGGGCCCTTCGAGCTGGCCGGGCGGGCGCCCGAACTGGAGGACAGTCTTTCTCAGGGTTACGACAGCGCGGACGAGAAAGGGGACTACTCCCACTCCCTCATCGACGACCCCATGATGCCCACCAACTCCGACCTCAGCGGGGAAGACTGACCCCCCACCCCCCTCCTTTTTCCAACCCCCCACCCCCCACGCCCCCCCCCCGCTGCGTCTTGGACATTGTGGCCCACTCGGGGGCGAGGGAGACCGTTCCCTTTGGCTTCTGAAGAACGAGGGAATGTGGCCGGGTGGTGGGGCTGGCTTTACCACTTTTCCGAGGGACCCTCCCGCTTCTTCCCCCGCGCGCTCTTCTCCCCACCGCCAACCGACGCGCCAGAGGAGGTCTAACTGAGGGGAGGGAGGGAGGGAAATGACAGCGTGGGGCCTGCACTGCCGAGAGGTAAAGTAGTAGCGGAGAAGGGAAAGGGTGGGGGAGAAGGTGGCGTTTCACCGACCCAGGAGACGGGGCTCTGGTGGGGGGGTGCTGGGGAGGAGGGGAACTGTCAGAGCGACGGGCGTCGGCTCCCTTGAGCTGCTGAGTTCTGTCTTGGGGGGGCCCCCCCCCTCCCAGGTTTCATGGGGAGGGTCTGTTGGCTGTCACACCTCCGAACCCGAGCCTGACACGCGAAAGGGTTTGGCCGCGCGGACCCAGTCGGCTCGATTGTCCGCGAGTCCGTTCCCTGACCCCCTCCACCCCCCCCGAGCTTTTAACCCAGGAAAGGAGCCTGAAATGTTCGTCTCGCCCGCCTCGGACCCTCCTCAGCGGGTAGGCACCTCGAGATGGAAGTGAAGGTGGGGGGGGGGCCTCTGTCCCCGCAGGGTGGGCGCCACAGTCTCCACCCTGAGGCCAAGGGGGATGGGAGGGAGGCAGGAAGTGGCACCGTGATGCCATAATCTGCTGGGCACTGCCACCTCTCTCCAGCGTAAATGCTGCTGTCAGTCCACAGGCAGCACGGAATCTCTGCAAACAAGTGTCTGCTGTATAACGTCAGCCGCAATGCTGCCCTGCCTTGAACTGCACACTGGTGTGTGTGTGTGTGTGTCTGTCTGTCTGTCTGTCTGTGTCTGTGTGTGTCTCTCCCGCTCTCTCTCTCTCCCGCTCTCTCTCTCTCCCGCTCTCTCTCTCTTTCCCCCCCCCCGCTCTCTCTCTCTCCCCCCCCCACTCTCTCTCTCGCGCCCCCTCCCTTGCACGGATACCTGTATACTGACTGGTGTTGCTCAGTCTTCTCCCTCTCAGATACCTGTATTCTGAGAGGTGTCTCTCAGTCTCTCCCCATCTTCTCCTCCTCTCCATCTCCCTCCCTTTCTCTCAAATACCTGTATACTCAGTACGCTGGCTAGTGTGTTCAGTCCTCTTTCTCTGAGATACCTGTACACTGACTGTTCTCTCCCTCTCTCTCTCACTCCTCCCTCCCTCCCTCTCTCCAAACACCTGTATACTCAAAACACTGACTAGTGTGTTCAGTCCTCTTTCTCTCTGAGATACCTGTACACTGGCATCTCTCAGTCCCCCTCTCTCAGGGGGAGATATCTGTACACTGACTGGTGTCTCTCAGTCCCCTCTCTCTCAGGGAGATATCTGTACACTGACTGGTGTCTCTCAGTCCCCTCTCTCTCTCAGGGAGATATCTGTACACTGACTGGTGTCTCTCAGTCCCCTCTCTCTCAGGGAGATATCTGTACACTGACTGGTGTCTCTCAGTCCCCTCTCTCTCAGGGAGATATCTGTACACTGACTGGTGTCTCTCAGTCCCCTCTCTCTCAGGGAGATATCTGTACACTGACTGGTGTCTCTCAGTCCCCTCTCTCTCTTAGGGAGATATTTGCACACTGACTGATGTCTCTCAGTTCCCTCTCTCGCCCTTGTGCGTGCTCTCTCACCTGCCCGCCCTCCCTCTCTCTCTCTCTCTTTCTCTCGCACGTGCTCACCCCCCTCCTTTTCTCTTTCTGTCCATCGCATGTGCCCGTTGTCCCCTCTCTGCTGTGTGACCGCATCTCTCCCTCTCTCCCGCTCTCTTGCTCTCTCTCACGCGCCTGTCCACTCTTGGAGATACCTTGTCTCTCAGTCCCGCCTCTCTCTTTCAGGGAGATACCTGAACACCCTGTTCTGGTGTCTCTCAGTCCCCCCCTCTCTCTCTCTCTCTCTCTCTCTCTCTCTCTCAGGGAGACACCTGAACACCCTGTTCTGGTGTCTTTCAGCCCCATGCCTCTTGGAGCGCAGCGATTTTCCTCTCCTCCTCCTCCCTGTTTTCAGACCCCGGGAATGTAAGTGCTTGTGAAGAGCTGTCGCTGGTGCCTGCGTGTTGGCGAATGAGCGGCGAACGCCTCACCAAACTCCCCTACCCTGTTCCCTTCCGGGGGAACTCGCTGGCGGCCTTTAGGTTTGGAGGGCAGAGTGGGAGCGAGGTGGGCCCCTTAGCCTGGCGGAGACTGTGATGGATCGAGAATTGGGCTGTTGTTGAAAGGCCTCATCGGTCATTTTAAATCCTTGGCCCCCCCCCTGCCTGATGTTGATTGAACGCCCTGGCTGTGCTGCTGCCGCTGGTTGGGGGTTGTTGGGTTGGGGGTGGGGTGGAAATGACTGGCGCAGTCTGAATGTGACCTTACCACACCCGGCGTGGGCGGGCGGGACCAGGGCTCTGAACAGCCTGCGTGGGACACCGGGGCTGGGGGGGGTGGTGTGGCCCAACTTTCCTCTCTCAAAGACAGGCAGCGGTGCCCCCACCACCACCACCACCACCGTCAAAAGCAGGCAGAGCGAGCGAGCGTGTGAGCAGCCCCAGTTGGATCCTCTACTTGGGGTTGGGTGTGACGTTTCCGTTTTGTGGCGGGGGTTTGATGGGGGGTGGGGTTGTTGCTGGGGTGGTGTGTGTGTGTGTGTGTGTGTGTGTGGTGTGTGTGGCGGTGGGAGGGGGGTTGGGGTGGGGATTGCCGCCAGTGCGGCTGACGACAAAACGCACTGGCCGCAATCCCTCCAGCCGCTCCTTCCCGGGAGCGCGAGCGAGCGAGCAGGGGAGGTCAGGTCGCGGGAGGAGGAGAAAGAAAGAACCCTTTGATAATAAAATTTAAAGAATAAAAAACACACAAAAAGCCAAAAAATATTGTGGGGGGTGGGTGGGGTTGATGGGAGGGGGTGGGGTGGGAGGAGGAAGAACATGTTTTTTTTTAAAACAAAGATAATGTCATTGTGTTGGGACTCATACTGACTGCACACACACGCACACGGACACACGCACACGGACACGCACACACACACTGAGTGAGGAGTCAAGGTTTAAATTATTTCATGAATTTGAAACAGGAAAAGGTGTATATTTAACTGCAATGGATGTGAGCACAATTAGGCGAATTCCAGTGTATCTACAGATTCATATCATTTGACTGGAAATGTGTAAATAAAATGAGAGAAAAAAAAAATCCAGTTTTTTTTTTCCTTTGCTAAATATCCCTGCGTCTCCCTCTCGTCTTTGTTGACCGCGCCGCCGGTTTCCGATTCGTGCGCGCGGCCGGGAGGAGTGAAACCGGCGCCGCCCGGGTGGGTGAGTAGTGGGGTCTTGGGGTTCAGGGGAGGGGTGGGGTGGGGGGGCGGGGGGGGTAGACCGACATGGGGCACACAAGCCGGAAAGATCGAGGCTCCGTCCCCTGACCCGCTGCTCGTTTCGCGACGGCCCACGTCCTGGCCCTAATGGATTTGGTTTGGTCGTCCAGCCTCCAAGGTGTGAACCAGAGGCGAGGTCTGCACCAGGGCTACTTCCTTTCACGTTCTTTCGCCGGCCGCGAGTGGTGCCCCAAGCCCTAATCGCTCCGCGCCCCCCTCGAGGAGGTGGGAGGGTGTGAGCTGCCTTCTTGAACCGCTGCAGTCCCCTGTGGTGTAGGTACACCCACGGCGCCCTTAGGGAGGGAGTTCCCGGATTTTGTCCCCTGTGTGGTGTAGGTACACCCACGGCGCCCTTAGGGAGGGAGTTCCAGGATTTTGTCCCCGTGTGGTGTAGGTACACCCACGGCACTGTTAGGGAGGGAGTTCCAGGATTTTGTCCGTGTGGTGTAGGTACACCCACGGCGCCCTTAGGGAGGGAGTTCCAGGATTTTGTCCCCTGTGGTGTAGGTACACCCACAGCGCTGTTAGGGAGGGAGTTCCAGGATTTTGTCCCCTGTGGTGTAGGTACACCCACGGCGCTGTTAGGGAGGGAGTTCCAGGATTTTGACCCAGCGACAGTGAAGGAACGGCCAATATCCAAGTTGGGATGGTGAGTGACTTGGAGGGGAGCTTCCAGGTGGTGGGTGTTCCCCATGTGTCTGCCGCCACTTGTCCTTCTAGATGGTGGAGGCCGTGGGTTTGGAAGGTGCTGTCTAAGGAGCCTTGGTGAGTTGCTGCAGTGCATCTTGTAGATGGTACACACACTGCTGCTACTGTGCGTCGGTGGTGGAGGGAGTGAATGTTTATGGATGGGGTGCCGATCAAGCGGGGCTGCTTTGTCCTGGATGGCTAATTTTTATAAATTCATGGGATGTGGGTGTGATGTCGGTCCACCCACAGTGCTGTTAGGGAGGGAGTACCAGGATTTTGACGAGCTTCTTGAGTGTTGTGGGAGCTGCACTCATCCAGGTAAGTGGAAAGTGTTCCATCCTGACTTGTACCTTGTAGATGGTGGGCAGGCTTTGGGGAATCAGGAGCTGAGTGACTCTCCACAGGATTCCCAGCCTCTGACCTGCTCTTGTAGCCACAGTATTTATATGGCTGGTCCCAGTTCAGTTTCTGGTCAATGGTAACCCCCAGGATGTTGACAGTGGGGGATTCAGTGATGGTAATGCCATTGAACGTCAAGGGACAATGGTTGGATTCTCTCTGGTTGGAGATGGTAATTGCCTGACACTTGTGTGATATGAATGATACTTGCCGGTCTTGACAAGATGGTTGTGGAAAGGATGTTTCCTCTTGTGGGTGAGTCCAGATCTAGGTGGGGGGGGCACTGTTTTAAAATTAGGACAGAGATGAGAAATGTTTTCAACCGAGGGTTGTGCAACTTTGGAACACTCTGCCTCTGGAGGCGGGGGGTCATTGAATATTTTTAAGGCAGACTTAGAGAGATTCTCATCAGGCAAAGGAATCGAGAGTTATCGGGGGTAGATGGGAATGTGGAATTTGAAACACAAACAGATAAGCCACGATCTTATTGAATGGTGCAGCAGGCTCGAGGAGCCGAATGGCCTCCTCCTGATCCGATTTCGTATGGTCATATGCCACATATCAGCTGAAGCCTGGATATTGTCCCGGTCTTGCTGCATTTGGACACGGGGCTGCTTCAGTATCTGAGGAGTCGCGAATGGTGCTGAACATTGTGCAACCATCAGCGAACATCCCCACTCCTGACCTTATGATGGAAGGAAGGTCATTGATGAAGCAGCTGAAGATGGTTGGATCGAGGACACTAACCCTGAGGAACTCCTGCGGTGATGTCCTGGAGCTGAGATGATTGACCCCCCAACAACCACAACCATCTTCCTTTGTGTTCGGTATGACTCCAACCGGTGGAGAGGTTTCCCCCCTGATTCCCATTGACTCCAGTTTTGCTAGGGATCCTCGATACTTAGTTAAATGCTGCCTTGATGTCAAGGGCAGTCACTCTCACCTCCTTGAATTCAGCGCTTCTGTCCGTGTTTGGACTAAGGCTGTAATAAGGTCATGTCAAAGAATAAATACAGCAAGTGCAGGTTACCTCAGGAAAGAGTTCAATTTATTAAGCGCTGAACCGTACAAAGGCCATTGGGAGGAGATCACGATGGATCTGCTTGAAGTTAGTGTTCAACTAGCAGTATTTATACAGTACAATTACGTGACTCCATATTTACACAGTGATCTTATTAACTTGAGTGATCTTATTGACTTGCATTTCTTTATTCTCTTATAATTATATCTATGTTAGCTAATTGATTCTGCTTACCCATACAGTTTCTTGATCATCCCTTAACTCTTCTAACAATGTACTGTTCATTCCATGAGCCATCATCTGTTTGAGTCTATTGCGTCCTATATCCTTTTTGTCTACTCTTTGCCTAACCTTTGACCTCAGGTCATTTCACGTGTCCAGGCTCCTTATTATTATTTCTCTGTTCTTGTTTCCCTTTATAATTTAAACCCTTTAGGTGATTTTTCTTTCTCAGTCAGGAGCTGAGTGTAGCCTTGGCAGAAACTGGGCGTCAGTGAGCAGGTTATTGCTAAGCAAGTGCCGCTTGATAACCCTGTTGGTGACCCCTTCCATTACTTTACTGATGATGGAGAGTAGACTGATGAGGGCGGTAATTGGCCGGGTTGGATTTGCCCTGCTTTTTGTGTGCAGGACATATCTGGGCAATTTTCCACATAGCCGGGTAGATGCCAGTGTTGTAGCTGTACTGGAGCAGCTTGGCTAAGGGGAGCGGCAAGTTCTGGAGCACAAGTCTTCAGTACTATTGTCAGGGCCCATAGCCTTCAGCCGTTTCTTAATATCACGTGGAGTGAAATGAATTGGCTGAAGACTGGCATCTATGATGCTGGGGACCTCCGGAGGAGGCTGAGATGGATGATCCACTCGGCACTTCTGGCTGAAGATTGTTGCGAATGCTTCAGCCTTATCTTTTGCACTGATATGCTGGGGCTCCTCCATCATTGACTTGTGCCTTGTAGATGGTGGACAGGCTTTGGGGAGTCAGGAGGTGAGTTACTCACTGCAGGATTCCCAGCCTCTGACCTGCTCTTATAGCCACAGTATTTATATGGCTGGTCTAGTTCAGTTTCTGCTCAATGGGAACCCCCAGGATATTGATAGTGGGGGGATTTAGCAATGGTAATGTCATTGAACAACAAGGGACAATGGTTGGATTCTCTCTTGTTGGAGATGGTCATTGCCTGACACTTGTGTGGCGCGAATGTTACTTGCCACTTGTCAGCCTGCATTTGGACACGGGGCTGCTTCAGTATCTTGAGGAGTTGTGAATGGTGCTGAGCATTGTGCAACCATTAGCGAACATCCCCACTTCTGACCTTATGATGGAAGGAAGGTCATTGATGAAGCAGCTCAAGATGGTTGGGCTGAGGACACTACCCTGAGGAACTGCTGGAGTGATGTCCTGGAACTGAGATGACTGACCTCCAACAACCACAACTATCTTCCTTTGTGCTGGGTATGACTCCAACCAGCGGAGAGTTTTCCCCCTGATTCCCATTGACTCCAGTTTTTGCTAGGGCTCCTTGATGCCACACCCGGTCAAATGCTGCCTTGATGCCAAGGGCAGTCACTCTCACCTCACCTCGGGAGTTCAGCTCTTTTGTCCATGTTTGAACCAAGGCTGTAATGAGGTCAGGAGCTGAGTGGCCCTGGCAGAACCCAAACTGGGCTTCAGTGAGCAGGTTATTGCTAAGCAAGTGCCGCTTGATAGTACTGTTGGTGAACCCTTCCATTACTTTACTGATGATGGAGAGTAGACTGATGGGGCGGTAATTGGCCAGGTTGGATTTGTCCTACTTTTTGTGTGCAGGACATACCTGGGCAATTTTCCACATAGCCGGGTAGATGCCAGTGTTGTAGCTGCACTGGAACATCTTGGCTACGGGTGCGGCGAGTTCTGGAGCACAAGTCTTCAGTACTATTGCCGGAATATTGTCAGGGTCAGTTCAGAAATAGGGATATCTTACTGCAGTTATACAGGGCCTTGGTGAGACCACACCCTGAGTATTGTGTGCAGTTTTGGTCTCCTTACCTAAGAAAGGATATACTTGCCATAGGTGGAGCGCAGTGAAGGTTCACTAGGCTGATACTGGGGATGGCAGGATTGTCATATGAGGAGAGATTGGTTTGACTGGGCCCGTGTTCACTAGAGTTTAGAAGAATGAGAGGGGATCTGATTGAAATGTATAAAATTCTAACAGGGCTAGACAGACTGGATGCAGGGAAGATGTTTCCCCTGGTTTAGGAGTCTAGAACCAGGGGATAGAATAAGGGGTAGGCCATTTAGGACTGAAATGAGGAGAAATATTCTTCACTCAGAGGGTGGTGAACCTGTGGAATTCTCTACCACCGAAGCTGCGAATGGCCGAGTCACTGTGTATATTCAAGAAAGAAATTGATAAATTTTTGGCTACTAGGGACCTCAAGGGGTATGGAGAGAAAGCGGGGATATGACGTTGAGATAGAGGATCAGCCACGATCACACTGAATGGCGGAGCAGGCTCGAAGGGCCGAATGGCCTCCTCCTGCTCCTAGTTTGTGTGTGTCTATGGCCCGTAGCCTTTGCGGTATCCAGCGCCTTCCGCCGTTTCTTGATATCACGTGGAGTGAATCGAATTGGCTGAAGACTGGCGCCTGTGATGCTGGGGACCTCCGGAGGTCCGGAGGAGGGCCGAGATGGGATCATCCATTCGGCCCTTCTGGCTGAAGATTGTTGAGAGTGCTTCCCCCTTCTCCTCCTCCAGTGAGTTGTTCAAGTACTTGCCGTTCACACCTGGATGTGGTTAGACTTGCGGGGCTTTGATCTGATCAAGTCAGTTGTGGGATCACTTCGTTCTGTCCAACGCATGCTGCTTCAGCTGTTTGGTATGCGAGTGATTCTGTGTTGTACCTTCACCATGTTGGTGCCTCTGTTTTTTTCGGTACGCTTAGTGCTGTTCCTGACATCCTCCCCTACATCGGAGAAGGCACAATAGGCCGTGTGGTCTGCTCCTGCTCTTATTTCTAGTGCTCGCTTCTTATTGAACCAGGGTTGATCCCCTGGCTCGATGGTAATGGTAGAGTGGGGGGATAAGCCAGGCCATGAGGTTACAGATTGTGTTCGAGTACAATTCTGCTGCTGCTGATGGCCCACAGCACCTCATGGATGCCCAGTCTCGAGTTGCTAGATCTGTTCGAAATCTATCCCATTTCGCACGGTGGTAGTGCCACACAACACGATGGAGGGTATCCTCAATGTGAAGGCAGGACTTCGTCTCCACAACGACTGTGTGGTGGTCACTCCTACCGATACTGTCATGAACAGATGCATCTGCGGCAGGCAGGTTGGTGAGGACGAGGTCAAGTATGTTTTTCCCTCTTGTTGGTTCCCTCACCACCTGCCGCAGACCCAGTCTAGCAGCTATGTCCTTTAGGGCTTGGTTAGTAGTGGTACTACCGAGACACTCTCGGTGATGGACATTGAAGTCCCCCACCCAGAGTACATTCTGTGTTCTTGTCACCCTCAGTGCTTCCTCCCAAGTGATGTTCAACATGGAGGAGCACTGATCCATCATCTGAGGGAGGACGGTACATGGTAATCAGGTTTCCTTGTCCATGTTTGACCTGATGCCATGAGACCTCATGGGGTCCGGAGTCGATGTTGAGGACTCCCAGGGCAACTCCCTCCCGACTGTATACCACTGTGTCACCACCTCTGCTGGGTCTGTCCTGCCGGTGGGACAGGACATACCCAGGGATGGTGATGGTGATGCCTGGGACATTATCTGTAAGAGGTAATGCATTTTGGAAGGTCTAATACAGGTAGGAATTATACAGTAAATGGCAGAACCCTTAAGTGCATCGACGGGCAGAGGGATCTGGGTGTACAGGTCCACAGGTCACTGGAAGTGGTAACAGGTGGATAAGGTAGTCAGGAAGGCATATGGCATGCTTGCCTTCATCGGCAGGGGTATTGAGTATAAAAGCTGGGAAGTCATGCTGCAGCTGTATAGAACCTTGGTTAGGCCACACTTGGAATATTGCGTGCAATTCTGGTCGCCACATTACCAGAAGGATATGGAGGCGTTGGAGAGGGTGCAGAGGAGGTTTACCAGGATGCTGTCTAGTCTGGAGGTTATTAGCTATGAGGAGAGGTTGGAGAAACTCGGATTGTTCTCACTAGAGCGACGGAGATTGAGGGGTGACTTTGATAAAAGTTTACAAAATGATGAGTGGCATGGACAGAGTAGATAGTCAGAAGCTTTTTCCCAAGGTGGAAGAGTCAATGACTAGGGGGACATAGATTTAAGGTGAGAGGAGAAAACTATAGAGGAGATGTGCGGGGCAAGTTTTTTACGCAGAGGGTAGTGAGTGTCTGGAATTCGCTGCCAGAGGAGGTGGTGGAAGCAGGTACGATAGTGGTGTTTAAGAGGCAGCTCGACCAATACACGAATAGGATGGGAATAGAGGGATACGGATCCCGGAAGTGCAAAATGTTTTAGTTTGACGGGCAATATGATCGGCGCAGGCTTGGAGGGCCGAAGGGCCTGTTCCTGTGCTGTACTTTTCTTAGTCATTCTCTCAGAATCATATAAAGAACAATGTCAGGCTGTTGCTTGACTAGTCTGTTTGAGACAGCTCTCCCAATTTTGGCACTAGCCCCCGGATGTTAGTAAGGAGGATTTTGCAGGGTCGACAGGGCTGAGATTGCTGCTGTTGTCGTTTCTGGTACCTAGGTCGATGCTGGGTGGCTCATCTAAGTTTTAGCTTCCAAGTTTAAAAGTGGCAAAACCTTCCAGTAAGTTAGCACCAACCAATTCCCCTGCAGTAACGTGCTACTTTTATCCACGCAAGCGGCTTTGTTCACATTGAGTGCTAAATATTTTCTCAAGTTAAATTGAAACTAACCACACTTACAATTGCCTCTTTATTCATTCACGGATGTGGGCGTCGCTGGCTTGGCCCAGCGTTTATTGCCCATCCCTAATTGACCCCTTGAGAAGGTGGTGGGTGAGCTGCCTTCTTGAACTGCTGCAGTCCCCTGTGGTGTAGGTACAGCCACGGTGCTGTTAGGGAGGGAGTTGCAGGATTTTTACCCTGTGGTGTAGGTACACCCACAGCGCTGTTAGGGAGGGAGTTCCAGGATTTTTACCCTGTGGTGTAGGTACACCCACGGAGCTGTTAGGGAGGGAGTTCCAGGATTTTGTCCCCTGTGGTGTAGGTACACCCATGGCGCTGTTAGGGAGGGAGTTCCAGGATTTTGTCTCTGTCGTGTAGGTACACCCACGGCGCTGTTAGGGAGGGAGTTCCAGGATTTGGACCCAGCGACAGTGAAGGAACAGCTGATATATTTCCAAGTCAGGATGGTGAGGAGCTCAGAGGGGAACTTCCGGGTGGTGGTGTTCCCCATGTGTCTACTCCCCTTGTCCTTCTAGATGGTAGCGGTCATGAGTTTAGAAGGTGCTGTCGAAGGAGCCTTGGTGAGTTGCTGCAGTGCATCTTGTAGATGGTACACACACTGCTGCTACTGTGCGTCGGTGGGGGAGGGAGTGAATGTTTGTGGATGGGGTGCCGATCAAGCGGGGCTGCTTTGTCCTGGACGGTGTCGAGCTTCTCGAGTGTTGTGGGAGCTGCAACTCATCCAGGCAAGTGGGGAGTATCCCATCCCACTCCTGACTTGTGCCTTGTAGATGGTGGGCAGGCTTTGGGGGAGCCAGGAGGTGAGTTACTCTCCGCAGGATTCCCAACCTCTGACCTGCTTTTGTAGCCACAGTATTTATATGGCTGGGTCCAGTTCAGTTTCTGGTCAATGGTAACTCCCAGGATGGTAGATATTTAAAAGCCTTTGACAGATATTTTAAACTCCCAAGTTGTGGAGAGCCACGGACCCTAGAAGAAGGTCTCGCACACCTCCAATAAAGTGCCATGAGCAACCAAAGACCCCAGAGGGAGGGCGACAGTGGACTTCAGAGAAGAGCAACAGAAAACTCAAGAGAGTGGGAGCTGAAGGACCCCGGAGCGAGGGAGACAATATTCAAACGAACCACAAGACTGTTGTCGACCAGGTCGGTGCAGTGAAATGCCACAAGCCAAAGAGCTTAGTGCAGGAGAGAGAAATTGCCACGAAACAGCCAAAGGGCTTGAGAATGGAGCTTTTTGAAAATGCTGACACGGTGCAGTGGCGGATGGCTTTGAATGAAGGAAAGCTATCGGAGGTAGCTCAAAGGAAGCAAAGCGCGCAGCAAGTACATGAAGGTGTTCTGCAGGGAATCATCCGCAGCTGAGCTGAAGTGCAAGATTCAAGCTGAGTACATACCTTTGAAAGTGTAGATAGATTGGAGAGGTCGGGATTGTTCTCCTTGGAGAGGAGGAGGCTAAGAGGAGATTTGATGGAGATGCTCATAACCATGAGGGGGCTGGACAGAGCAGATAGGGAGAGATAAAAGCAAAGAACTGCGGATGCTGGAAATCCAAAACAAGAACAGAAATACCTGGAAAAACTCAGCAGGTCTGGCAGCATCGGCGGAGAATAGCACAGTTAACATTTCAAGTCCTCATGACCCTTCAACAGAACTAAGTAAAAATAGGAAAGGGGTGAAATATAAGCTGGTTTAAGGGTGGTGGAGGTGTTGGGACAAGAAGAGCTAGATAAAGGGCCAGTGATAGAAGGAGATAACCAAAAGACAAAAGGACAAAGAGGTGTTGAAGGTGGTGATATTATCTAAAGGAATGCGCTAATTAAGGGTAGAAAGCAGGACGAGCAAGGTACAGATAGCCCTAGTGGGGGTGGGGTGGGGGGGAAGGAATCGAAAAAGGCTAAAAGGTAGAGATAAAGCAATGGATGGAAATACATTTAAAAATAATGGAAATAGGTGGGAAAAGAAATATGTATATAAATTATTGGAAAAAACAAAAAGGAGGGGGAAGAAACGGAAAGGGGGTGGGGATGGAGGAGAGAGTTCATGATCTAAAATTGTTGAACTCAATATTCAGTCTGGAAGGCTGTAAAGTGCCTAGTCGGAAGATGAGGTGCTGTTCCTCCAGTTTGCGTTGAGCTTCACTGGAACAATGCAGCCAGGCCAAGGACGGACATGTGGGCATGAGAGCAGGGTGGAGTGTTAAAATGGCTTCAAATGCCATTCCGACTAGGCACTTTACAGCCTTCCGGACTGAATATTGAGTTCAACAATTTTAGATCTTGAACTCCCTCCTCCATCCCCACCCCCTTTCCGTTTTTTCCCCCTCCTTTTTGTTTTTTCCAATAATTTAAAAAGATTTTTCTGTTCCCACCTATTTCCATTATTTTTTTAATGTATTTCCATCCATTGTTTTACCTCTACCTTTTAGCCTTTTTAGTATTCCTTCCCCCCACCCCACCCCCACTAGGGCTATCTGTACCTTGCTCGTCCTGCTTTCTACCCTTAATGAGCACATTCCTTTAGATAATGTCACCACCTTCAACACCTCTTTGTCCTTTTGTCTGTGACATCTTTTGGTTATCTCCACCTATCACTGGCCCTCTATCCAGCTCTACCTGTCCCACCCCCCTTAAACCAGATTATATTTCACCCCCTTCCTATTTTTACTTAGTTCTGTTGAAGGGTCATGAGGACTCGAAACGTCAACTGTGCTCTTCTCCGCCGATGCTGCCAGACCTGCTGAGTTTTTCCAGGTATTTCTGGAGATAGGGAGAGGATGTCCCCACTCGTAAAAAGGATCGAGAACGAGAGGGGCACAGATTTGAAGTGATTTGCAAGAGAAGTGAATGCGATGTGAGAAAATATTTTCACACCGCGAGTGGTTGGGGTCTGGTATGCCCTGTTTGGAAGTGTGGCGGAGACAGGTTCAATCGAGGCATTCAAGAGGGCATTGTTTCTCTTTTAAAAAATCACCTCGTGTGCAGGGGCCCCGAGGAAAAGGCAGGGCAATGGCACTGAGTCATAACACTCATTTGGAGAGCCCGCACAGACTTGGACTCGCCGAGCTCAGACAAGCTGTTCGAGATCCAAGCACACGAATTTCAGTGATGGCACAAAGGTACCAGGAGGAAATAACAAGCCTCAATTTCACCGGTTGCCAAATCGACACAGGAGTTGAGAAAGCCGGCAAAACAACAGGCAGGAAAGGCACACAAAGAAGGTGTGACCCTTAAAGACTCCCTGGGGAATCAGTACATCACCACGGAAAAACACGAGGAGTAAAGGAAGGGCGTTGAATATTAATTCAGGAAAGCCGCGTTGGAACTACAAGTAGCAACAAAACAATGCACTGAAGCCCGGAGTGCGTTGGCAAGAGGTCAACAAGAAAATAAAAGTTGAAAGAACAGCCGATTATCCTTCAAGATCGAACGCGTAACCGTTCAGCAACATCGCAGTATCTTTACAGCGCAGGAGGCCATTCGGCCCATCGAGTCTGCACTGGCTGTCTGGAAGAGCATTCCACCTCGTCCCGCTCTCCCGCCTCATCCCCGTAACCTTGCATGTTCTCTCTTTTCGGGTAGCAATCCAATTCTCTTTTGAATACCCTCGATCGAACCTGCCTCCACCACCCTCTCAGGAAGCTCGTTCCAGACTCCAACCACCCTCTGGGTGAAAAAAAATTATCCTCGCTTCACATTTACTCCTTTTGCCCATTATTTTAGACCTGTTCCCTCTGGTTCTTGGTGGGATCAGTTTCTCACGATTTACCCTGTCCGTGCCCCTCAGGATCTTGAATACCTCCATCAAGTCTCCTCTCGGCCGCCTTTTCTCCAAGGAAAACGATCCCGACCTCTCCAATCTCTCCTCACAGTTGCAGTTCTTCATCCCGGGAATCATTCTTGTGAATCTCCTCTGCACTCTTCTCCAATGCCTTCACATCCTTCCTCAAGTCTGGTGCCCAGAACTGGACGTAGTACTCCAGATGAAAATTAACTCATGTCTTATACAAGTTCAACATGACCCTCCTCGCTCCTGTACTCAATGCCCTTATTAACAAAGCCTAAGATACTATATGCTTTATTAACTGCTCTCTCAACATGCACTGCCATCTTTAATGACCTACGTACACACCAAGGTCCCTTTTGTTTTTGCAGTTTCCCTTTAAGGGGCTGCCATTTACTCCGTCCCTCGATTTGTTAACTACTTTGTTTTGGGACTAAAGAGTTGCACCGGGGTCCCTCTGTTCCTGCACCTCCATTTCCAGGCTCTCCCTTTTATTTTATACTGTCCCTCCACCATCTTGCTGCCAAAAACGAATCACCTCGCACCTCTCGCTGCCTCGGACTTCATTTGCCGCTTGCCTGCCCAATCCAGCGACACGCCCCCGTCCCTTTTGAAGTCCGAATTCGAGTGGAGCCGAAGCGAGGAGCGACGTTCCCTTGCGGACGGAGAAAGGAAGGGCAGAAATGAGATCGGAAAACGTCAAGTCCCGACCCCTGCAGCGTGAAGGCCGGATGCCCCCAGACGCTGTCGGGGGGGGTGAAATGGCCGACGCCGCGAAACAAGCGGAAACCGAGGTCCCGTTCGCGAAACGCCCGCGTCCAGCCCGAGCACCGTGGGAAAGGAAAACGCGAGTCCGCTCTTGGATCGAAGGGAGTGCACATTCCCCTGGGAAGGGACCATTAAACCCACGGGGTGTCTGGTTGGGGGGGTGGAAGCAGACGAGCTGTCAACAAACAGTCACTCGACTCGCTGGAGCACAAAAAGCGAATCAAACCAGCGATAGCCAAGTACCAGCGGGAACAACGGAGTACCACCACCATTTCTCCCAGCGTGACATGGACGGGGTGGGATGAGTGCGCGTATAACCCAGCTCCGCTGCTCAACAGGACTGGCCGGACCATTAGTTTCAATGCTTAATTTCATCGCCAATTGCGTACCTAAACCTCTAGTATCCAGAAGAAGAGAGCCTCTGCCCAGGCTTCCTTCAAAACACTCCGAACGATTGATTCATTTATTTTAAAACACCGGTTAACATGCAGTTGTCATCGGGAAGTATAACCATCCATCTCTTCCTGAATGACTCCCCCAGTGCGCGCGTTTGCGCGCGGGCACAGACAAAACAAAGGACCTGCTCTCTGCAGAGACGGGCTTCAGAGGGGTGGGCGTGACATAGGATCAAGTCCGCGTGGGTCTCGCCGCACTCTCGACCCGGACTTCCCTCCTGCGGGTCCCGGTGGCTTTGCAGGTCTGAATCCCGACCGGTTATTACACTCAGGTGAGGGCTCTCTGGCTACGGGTCGACAGCCACGCACCACAATTGCAAGCAAGGTAGAGAGAGAGAGGGGAGCCAGTTATGGCAGCCTTCCTCCCTCAGCTTGTCCTCCGACCACACCGTCCTCAAAACAAGCAGGTTCGCAACTGAAGATTCATTTCCCTCTCTCCCGTGGGACTACCCTTTTTTTGTCTCCCGGCTTTTCATTAATTAAAGGGCTCTGCGGTTCAACACCAGCAAAACAACCCCTTCTCGAGTACCGTATAGGTCAGGTGGTTTCTTGGAAGAGGCCTGCTTGTTGACTTATGACCCTTGGGAAAAAAAATCTCTCACATCCAGACCGTGCCAAACCCTTCCGTTTTGTCAAAGAAAACTTCAGCCTCGAGGGATCTGATTCTAACACTGTCAAAGCCTCAACACTGCCCGATTTTTATTAAGTCAGAGACTTGGGGGCGGAGGGAGAAGGGATACCAAGTACATATTGTATTGTAAATTGCTGTACTCTATTGGAAAGTTTTCTTTTTAAGAAAGGGGGATGTTGTGTGTGTCCACGTGTCATTGTAATGTAAAGGTGCTCGGAAGAGCAAAGGTTTGCAGGGGAACTGGAGAATAGCACTGCTCGTGGTATGATGTATAGAGTCATGCGGTAATCTATTCGGAGAAGATTGCAAAAGGAGCCTGCACGGAGACAGCGGCATCGTGCCTGGCAGTAACTGGGATCTGTACATCGTTAAAGACGACCAATAAAAGAGTTGGTGTTTAAACCTACAAATTTTAGGATCACATCACCGAAACGACAAACGACCCCATTACACAGCAATCATCGGCAAAAGCGGAGGGGACTGGGGCCAAGCTGAGGAGTTGGGTTGAACCAGCACCAACCTTGCGCTGCCTCTGGTGGTGCACATTCCGATCCAGCCTTGGCGGAGTTTCTATTAAAATGGGTGTCGGAAACGGGTTACCTTTCAGCCTGGGTTTCCCCCCCTCCTCCCGGTGTGGCTAGGATTTTGGGCTGAGAGGGGGAAGGCATGTGTTTCACCACACTGAGCAGCCTCTATCTGCATGTGCGTATGTGTGCATGTGCACCTCACTCCCAGTCTTAGTGCTCGCTCTCTCTCACACACATACTCACTTTCAGATACATTCACACACACACTCACATATTCTCCCACACTCACTTGTACACACAGTTAATCACTCACTTTCACATACACACACACAGTCTCATACACAATCACACACACACACACACAATCACTCCTCTCACTCACTTTCACATATACTCCCATACACAATCATTCACACTCTCACACACACACACTCACTCTAATTCACTCGCTCACTCACTTTCACATACATTCTCATACACAATCATTCACTCTCACATGCACTCTCTCACACATTCAGTCACACAGTCACACACAAACACTCACTCATTCACTCATTCACTCTCTCACTCACTTTCATATACACACACCCTCTCATACAAAACCTCACTCTCACTCTAACACACACACTCACTTTCACACACACACAATCTCATACACAATCATTCACACATGCACACTCTCACATATTCACACACTCATTCACTCACTCTCACAAACACTCACTCTCATATGTACACACAACCTCTCATACAAAATCTCTCACTCTCACTCTAACACACATGCACACACTTTCATGTACACACACTCTCATATACAATCATTCACTCTCATGCATTCTCATACACTCTCACATATTCACACACACTCTCACTCACACTCGCTCACTTTCATATACACACCCCCTCATACAAAATCACTCTAACACACTTTCACGTACACACGCACTCTCATGCACAATCATTCACTCTCATGCATTCTCATACACTCTCACATATTCACACACACTCTCACTCACACTCGCTCACTTTCATATACACACCCCCTCATACAAAATCACTCTAACACACTTTCACGTACACACGCACTCTCATGCACAATCATTCACTCTCATGCATTCTCATACACTCTCACATATTCACACACACTCTCACTCACACTCGCTCACTTTCATATACACACCCCCTCATACAAAATCACTCTAACACACTTTCACGTACACACGCACTCTCATGCACAATCATTCACTCTCATGCATTCTCATACACTCTCACATATTCACACACACTCTCACTCACACTCGCTCACTTTCATATACACACCCCCTCATACAAAATCACTCTAACACACTTTCACGTACACACGCACTCTCATGCACAATCATTCACTCTCATGCATTCTCATACACTCTCACATATTCACACACACTCTCACTCACACTCGCTCACTTTCATACACACACCCCCTCATACAAAATCACTCTAACGCACTTTCACGTACACACGCACTCTCATACACAATCATTCACTCTCATACACAATCATTCACTCTCATGCATTCTCATACACTCACGTATTCACACACACTCTCATTCACTCACTCACACTCGCTCGCTTTCATATACACACACCCGCTCATACAAAATCACTCTCACACTCACTCTAACACACACACACACACACACATTCACGTACCCCCCCAACACAGACTCATACACAATCATTCACTCTCACATGGACTCTCAAACATATTCATTCACACACCCTCTCTCACACACTCATACACACACTCGCTCACTCTCTCATGCTCTATCGCACACACAATAAAAGAATAAATTGAAATAGAAACAAGAAAGTGCTCAATAAAAAAGTAAACAAGTTATTCAGTTTTCATGCGGACATGTGAATTAGGAGCAGGAGCAGTGGGCCACTCGGCCCCTCGAGCACTGCTACCCCCATTCAATAAGATGGTGGCTGATCTGATTGTAACCTCAACCCCACATTCCCGCCCGCCATCGACTCCTAGACATCCGCAGCACGAGAAGGAGGCTATTCAGCCCATCATTCCTGCACCGGTCCACAAAAGATCTAACACCCCTAATCCCAGATTTCCAGCACTTGGTAAAGGGGGAGGCGGTGGCGAAGTGGGATTGTGTCTGGACTTAAATTCCAGAGACCCCAACAACCTCTCACCCCTCCACCCACCTCCCCCACTTATCAAGAATCTATCCACCCTCGGTCTTAATAATATTCAGAGACTCTGCTTCCATCGCCTTTTGAGGAAGAGAGTTCCACAGACTCACACCCCTCGCAGAGACAAAATTACCCCTCATCTCTGTCCTCAATGGGTGACCCCTTATTTTTAAACAGTGACCCCCCCCCTCCTCGTTCTAGATTCTCCCACAAGAGGAAACATCCTCTCCACATCCCACCCTGTCCGAGACCCCCTCAGGATCTTAAAGGTTTCATTCGAGTCGCCTCTCACTCTTCTAAACTCCAGCGGATCCAAGCCTAACCTGTCCGACCTTCCCTCATTAGACAACCCGCCCATTCCCGGTATTAGTCTGGTAAACATTCTCTGAACTGCTTACCACGTATTTACATCCTTCCTTAAATAAGGAGACCAATACTGTACACAACACTCCAGATGTGGTCTCACCAGTGCCCTGTACAACTGAAGCATAACCTCCCTACTTTTGTATTCAATTCCCCCTCACAATAAATGATAACTTTCTATTAGCTTCCCTAATGACCCGCTGTACCTGCACACTAACCTTCTGTGATTCACGCACTAGGACACCCAGATCCCTCTGCGCCTCAGAGCTCTGCAATCTCTCACCATTTAGATAATACACTTCATACTAACCTTCTGTGATTCATGCACTAGGACACCCAGATCCCTCTGCACCTCAGAGCTCTGCAATCTCTCACCATTTAGATAATACGCTTCATACTAACCTCCTGTGATTCATGCACTAGGACACCCAGATCCCTCTGCACCTCAGAGCTCTGCAATCTCTCACCATTTAGATAATACACTTCATACTAACCTTCTGTGATTCATGCACAAAGAATATAGAAATAGAAACTAGGAGCAGGAGGAGGCCATTCAGCCCCTCGAGCCTGCTCCGCCATTCATTGTGATCATGGCTGATCCTCTATCTCAACTCCGTACTCCCGCTCTCTCTCTTTTCCCCCCCCAGACTCCTTGATGCCTTTAGAGTCCAGAAATCCATTTCCTTCTTAAATATATTCAGTGACTTGGCTCCCACAGAGAATTCCACAGGTTCACCACCCTCCGAGTGAAGACGTTTCTCCTCATCTCAGTCCTGAATGGTCTACCCTGTATCCTGAGACTGTGACCCCAGTTCTAGACCCTCCCACCCCAGCCAGAGGAAACATCCCCCCTGTATCCAGTCTGTCCATCCCTGTCAGAATTTTATATGTTTCAATGAGATCCTCTCTCATTCTTCTAAACTCCAGTGAATACAGGGCCCAGTCGACCCAATCTCTCCTCATACGACAATCCTGCCATCCCAGGAATCAGTCTGGTGAACCTTCCCTGCTCTCCCTCTATGGCAAGTACATCCTCTCTTAGGTAAGGAGACCAAAACTGCACACGATGCTCCAGGTGTGGTCTCACCAAGGCCCCTGTCCAGCTGCAGTAGGACATCCCTGCTCCTGTACTCAAGTCCTCTCGCAATGAAGACCAACATACCATTTGCCTTCTTCACCGCCTGCTGCACCTGCATGCTTACCTTCAGCGACTGGTGTACGAGGACACCCAGGTCCCTCTGTACATCCACATTTCCCAATCTATCACCATTTAAATAATACTCTGCCATTCTGTTTTTCCTATCAAAGTGGATAACTTCACACTTATCCACATTACACTGCATCTGCCATGTATTTGCCCACTCACTCAACCTGTCTAAATCGCCCTTGAAGCCTCTTAACCCCCTCCTCATCGCTCACATCCCCACCTAGTTTTGTGTCATCTGCAAACTTGGAAATAGGACATTTGGTTCCCTCATCCAAATCATTGATATATATTGTGAATAGCTGGGGGCCCAAGCCCTGATCCCTGCGGTACCCCACTAGTCCCCGCCTGCCACTCCAAAAAAGACCCATTTATTCCTACTCTCGGTTTCCTGTCTGCTGACCAATTCTCGATCCCTGCCAATATATTACCCCCCAATCCCATGCGCTTTAATTTTACCCACTAACCGCTTATGTGGGACTTTATCAAAATCTTTCTGAAAATCCAAATACACCACATCCACTGGTTCTCCCTTATCTACTCTGCTAGTTACATCCTCAATAAACTCCAGTAGGTTTGTCAAACATGATTTCCCTTTTTTATTAATTCCTGTTGACTTTGTCTAATCCCGTTGATGTTTTCTAAGTGCCCTGTTATCACACCCTTTTATAATAGACTCTAGCATTTTCCCTACCCCTGATGTTAGGCTAACCAGCCTGTAATTCGCTGTTTTCTCCCTCCCTCCTTTTTTAAACAGTGGGGTTACATTTGCCACCCTCCAATCTACCGGGACTGTTCCAGAATCTACAGAATTTTGGAAGATGGCAACGAACGCATCCGCTATTTCCCCGGCCACCTCCTTTAGTAGCCTGGGGTGTAGATTCTCGGGCCCTGGGGATTTATCGGCCTTCAGTCCCCATTCATTTCTCCAGCACTGTGGTTTTCACTAATACTAATTTCCTTCCGTTCCTCCTCCTCCTTAGACCTTTGGTTCCTTAGCATGACTCATTCGCAGAGAAGAAATATAAATGATCATGTACGTGAAGTATTGTCATGACTCACGGGGGGATAGTGTGCTGCAATATCGAGACCCACTGCTCCCCAAGTCGCTACGAATGTGAAACAATTGACCAAACCACCAGGTTGCCCCAGTTCTACCCAACTGTTTAATTTAGCTGAACAGAATACGGGCACCAAATTTGTAAACTTAATCAGTAAATAACCGTTTGTTGAACAAAGTGTCATTAACCGGTGGCAAAAGAAATATGCACTGCTAATTTCTAACTCAATAACTTGAACTGTACTCTTTTCTTAAATCCCTACACACACACACACATTGCATGTTCAATAGCACCAATTCCGGAGCACAGGATTCGATGGGTTGATTTTGATCGCTGTCTCCCACATTCCTGTCGGTTTTTGTCGATGACACGAGGTGCTCCTCCAGCACTTCCAGTCTTTAGCTCACTGGCTGAGAATTTGCTTTCCAATGTCTCTCGCGGTTGATTTTCCCCTTTGCCTCTTGACAGGAGTTTCATCGGGGAGAGAGCGATATGAGGAAAAAGGATACACAAAACCCTGGTCACCTCGTCAGGAGCCAATTAAAATGCTGTTGTTGTCGGGCACCTCCCTCGGTCCAGGACTCCTTTCCGGCACCATCCTGTCTTTCGTAGCATGCTCTGTTCCAGCACTGCAACGTTGTATATATATATCTGTCATCCTGTTCCAGTGGACATGTCTTTCAAACTGCAGCCATTTTAATTGTAATCCACAGTCCAACAGAAATAAAAAAAAATGTTCCTTACAGTATAGATATATATAAATAATAGCAACAACAATGGAAAGAAAATTACCCTCTCACAAAGATTGAACTTTAATTGAATGCATATTAAAAACTACTTCAGTGCCTTAAAATAAGCCACGTCCTTGAGTGTAATTTTTTTAATTTATTGGATGTGGGAATCACTGGCTCTGCCAGCATTTATTGCCCATGTTCAGAGGGCATTTAAGAATCAACCATAGTGCTGTGGGTCTAGAGTCACAGGTAGGACAGCAGATGCCCAGTGATCCAGATGGGTTTTGTTTTAATGACAATTGGCAATGGTTTAATGGCCATCAAACCCAGGTTCCCCAGAGTGCTACCACTGCACTGGGTTTCCAGGTCAAGTGACAATACCACTACACCACTGCGTCCTCCACATATCCTTCCCCCCTACATATCGCCCATGATATCCTCATCGAACTCCTGTTAGATGTCCTTGGAGAATGGCCAATGTTGTTCCATTGTTTAAGAAGGGTAGCAGGGATAATCCAGGAAATTACAGGCCGGTGAGCCTTACGTCAGTGGTAGGGAAATTATTGGAGAAGATTCTCCGTGACAGGATTTACTACCGTTTGGAAGCAAATGGGCGTATTAGCGAGAGGCAGCATGGTTTTGTGAAGGGGAGGTCGTGTCTCACTAACTTGATGGAGTTTTTCGAGGAAGTGACAAAGATGATCGACGATGGAAGGGGCAGTGGATGTTATCTACATGGATTTCAGTAAGGCCTTTGACATGGTCCCTCATGGCAGACTGGTACAGAAGGTAAAGTCGCACGGGGTCAGAGGTGAGCTGGCAAGATGGATACAGAATTGGCTTGGTCATAGAAGACAGAGGGTAGCAGTGGAAGGGTGCTTTTCTGAATGGAGAGCTGTGACTAGTGGAGTTCCGCAGGGATCAGTGCTGGGACCTTTGCTGTTTGTGGTATACATAAATGATTTGGAGGAAAATGTAACTGGGCAAATTAATAAGTTTGCAGACGACACTAAGGTTGGAGGAGTTGCAGATAGTGAAGAGGATTGTCAAAGGATACAACAGGATATAGATCGGTTGGAGACTTGGACGGAGAAATGGCAGATGGAGTTTAATCCGGACAAATGCGAGGTAATGCATTTTGGAAGGTCTAATATAGGTAGGAATTATACAGTAAATGGCAGAACCCTTAAGTGCATTGACGGGCAGAGGGACCTGGGTGTACAGGTCCACAGGTCACTGAAAGTGGCAATGCAGGTGGATAAGGTAGTCAGGAAGGTATATGGCATGCTTGCCTTCATTGGCAGGGGTATTGAGTATAAAAGCTGGGAAGTCATGCTGCAGTTGTATAGAAACCTGGTTAGGCCACACTTGGAATATTGGGTGCAATTCTGGTCGCCACTTTACCAGAAGGATATGGAGACGTTGGAGAGGGTGCAGAGGAGGTTTACCAGGATGCTGCCTGGTCTGGAGGTTATTAGCTATGAGGAGAGGTTGGAGAAACTTGGATTGTTCTCACTAGAGCGACGGAGATTGAGGGGTGACTTTGATAGAAGTTTACAAAATGATGAGTGGCATGGACAGAGTAAGATAGTCAGAAGCTTTTTCCCAGGGTGGAAGAGTCAATGACTAGGGGGACATAGATTTAAGGTGAGAGGAGAAAACTATAAAGGAGATGTGCGGGGCAAGTTATTTACGCAGAGGGTAGTGAGTGTCTGGAATTCGCTGCCAGAGGAGGTGATGGAAGCAGGTACGATAGTGGGGTTTAAGAGGCAGCTTGACAAATACATGAATAGGATGGGAATAGAGGGGATATGGACACCGGAAGTGCAAAATATTTTAGTTTGACGGGCAATATGACGGGCGCAGGCTTGGAGGGCCGAAGGGCCTGTTCCTGTGCTGTAGACCTCCATGACTCTGTGACATCGCTCTCGACTACAGCCGCAGAGAAGAGTTTCGTGACTGTTGGACCTGCGAGAAAGGACTTTAATTTTCTGGGACAGTGTCATCGCGTGTGTCCCTTGACCACCACCTCTGCACCCTGTTCCCTCCAATTCAGTTTATCATCTGCTTTGATACCTTGGGTACCTTGTGGTCAGTATCACGTCACGAATCAATATCAGTCACTGGTTCACATCTGGAGAAAGAAATAAGAGTTAATGTTAAACAAAAACAACTGGAAAAACTCAGCAGGTCTGACAGCATCGGCAGAGAGGAGCACAGTTGACGTTTCGAGTCCTTATGACCCTTCAACAGAACTAAGGAAAAATAGAAAAAATTAGGTGAAATATAAGCTGGTGGGACAGGTAGAGCTGGATAGGGGGCCAGTGATAGGGGGAGGCAAAGAAGAGATTGCCCAAGACGTCATAGACAAAAGGACAAAGGGGTGTTGACGGTGGTGATGTTATCTAAGGAAAGTGCTAATGGGGACATTAAGGGTAGCAAGCTAGTGGCAGATGGCCCTAGTGGGGTTGGGGTGGGGGGGAAATGGGCTAAAAGGTGGAGATAAAACAATGGATCGAAACAAATTTAAAAATAGGTGGGAAAAGAAAAATAGTTCATAGAAAAAAGGGTTAAGGTTACTTTTTTTAAATGGAGAGAGACTCCAAAAAAGTGCAGCACCCGAGGGATCTGGGCGTTCTTCCACATAAAACACAAAAAGTTAGCATGAAGGTGCAGCAAGTGATTAAGGAGGCAAATGGTAATTTGGGCCTGTATTGCGAGGGGGTTGGAGTTTTAAAAATAGGGAAGTCTTGTTACAACTGTACAGGGTGTTGGTGAGGCCGCACCTGGAGTACTGTGTACAGTTTTGGTCCCCGTATTTAAGAAAGGATAGACTGGTGTTGGAGGCTGTTCAAAAGAGATTCGCTGGGCCGATTCCCGGGGTGAAGGGGTTGACTTACCAAGAACGGGGCTGAACAGGTTAGGCCTTTATTCATTCGAGTTTAGAAGAATGAGGGGGTGACCTTGTTGAAACGCGCAAGACTCTGAGAGGACGTGACAGGGTGGATGTCGAGAAAGCGCTTCCACTGGCGGGGGGGAATCTCGAACTAGGGAACGTGGTTACAGAATGAGGGGGGGTCCGTCGTTTCCAACTGAGAGACGCGAAGGAATTTCTTCTCTCAGAGGGTAGTGAGTGTCTACCCTCCGCTCCTACTTCTTACGTTTTTGAGTTGCATGTGACTCTTCAGAACTGAAGAGAGGTCGGAAGGCTTTGTGCTGCTGTAAGATGTGGGATGGGTGGGGGTGGGGGGGTGTCAGGTGGGACAGAGGGGAAGGTCGAGGATTAGAGTAGGGGGTTGGGTCGTTGATTGTGGGTGGGGAGACTTAAATGACAAAGGGGACATGGAAGACAAGGCAAAGGGAGCGGCGATGGTTGCAGTGAAGAAACAAAGCATGGGATGAGCCCCCATATGACGTGGGAGCAGAAGTAGGCCGTTCGGCCCATCCAGTCTGCTCCGCCATTCAATCATGGCTGATAAGTTTCTCAACCCCATTCTCCCGCCTTCTCCCCGTAACCTTTGATCCCCTTACCAATCAAGAACCTATCCATCTCAGTCTCAAATACACTCGATGACCTGGCCTCCAAAGCCTTCTGTGGCAATGAATTCCATAGATTCACCACTCTCTCTGGCTAAGGAAGTTTCTCCTCATCTCTGTTCTAAAAGGTCTTCCCTTTACTCTGAGGCTGTGCCCTCGGGTCCTAGTCTCTCCTACTCATGGAAAACATCTTCCCCCATGTCCCACTCTATCCAGGCCTTTCAGTATTCTGTAAGTTTCAATCAGATCCCCCCCTCATCCTTCTAAACTCCATCGAGTATAGACCCAGAGTCCTCAAACGTTCCTCATATGTTAAGCCTTTCATTCCTGGGATCGTTCTCGTGAACCTCCTCTGGACCCTCTCCAGGGGCCAGCACATCCTTCCTGAGATACGGGGCCCAAAATTGCTCACAATATTCTAAATGTGGTCTGACCAGAGCCTTATAAAGCCTCAGCAGCACATCCCTGCTTTTATATTCTAGTCCTCTCCAAATAAATGCCAACATTGCATTTGCCTCCCTAACTACCGACTCAACCTGCAAGTTAACCTTAAGAGAATCCTGGACTAGGACTCCCAAGTCCCTTTGCACTCCAGATTTCTAAATTCTCTCCCCATTTAGAAAATAGTCTATGCCTCTATTCTTCCTACCAAAGTGCATGACCTCACATTCCCCCACGTTGTATTCCATCTGCCACTTCTTTGCCCATTCTCCCAACCTGTCTAAATCATGGCTGATCTGATAATCCTCAACTCCGCTTTCCTGCCTTTTCCCCATAACCCTTGATTCCCTGACTGATTAAAAATCTGTCTATCTCAGCCTTGAATATACCTAATGACCCAGCCTCTACAGCCCTCTGCGGTAAAGAATTCCACAGATTCACTATCCTCTGAGAGAAGAAATTCCTCATCATCTCTGTGTTAAATGGGCGACCCCTTACTCTGAGATTATACCCTCTGGTCCCTAGACTCTCCCACAAGGGGAAACAACCTCTCAGCATCTACTCTGTCAAGCCCCCTAAGAATCTTATATGTTTCAATAAGGTCGCCTCTCATTCTTCTAAACTCCAATGAGTACAGGCCCAACCTACTCATCCTCTCCTCATAAGAAAATCCCTCCACACCCGGGATCAACCTAGTGATCCTTCTCTGGATTGCCTCCAATGGCAGGATATCTTTCCTTAGGTAAGGGGACCAAAACTGTTCACAGTATTCTAGGTGTGGTCTAACCAGTGCCTTGTACAGTTTTAGCAAGTCTTCCCTATTTTTATACACCATTCCCTTTGAAATAAAGGCCAACATTTCATTTCCCTTCCCTATTACCTGCTGAACTTGTCTATTAGCTTTTTGTGATTCATGCACGAGGACCCCCAAATCCCTCTGTGCTGTGGCTTTCTGCAGCCTTTCTCCATCTAAATAATATTCAGCTCCTCTATTCTTCCTGCCAAAGTGCATAACCTTGCATTTTCCCCCATTATATTCCACCAGGCACGTTTTTGCCCACTCACTTCCCCTGTCTATATCCCTCTGTAGGCTCCTGGTGTCATCCTCACCACTTGCCCTCCCACCTATTTGTGTGTCATCCACAAACTTGGCTGTAGTACATTCACTTCCCTCATCCGAGTCTTTAGTGTACATTGTGGACACTTGAGTAGGTGTTAACGGCAGAATAGCGGACAGCTTCGTCTGAAAGCGGAGAAACCTCCCCGAGAACAAGATGGGGAGCGGCATCTTTGGAAACGGGGTCCTTGGCGAGAAAGGTCCAAAACCAGAGGGCGCAGTTCCTGGCCGGAAAGTCGCCGACCTCAATGCTCGAGGCCGAGCGCAGGAGGCTGTAAAGCGCCCGATCGAGTCACAGAGGTCGACAGCGCAAGAAAAAAAAGTCCCTTCGGCCCATCGGAGGCAAGGCGCCGCTCCTCTCCTGCCGGCGCCAGGCCTCAACGGGCAGACCGAGGACAGAGAGGTCAGTGCGAGAGCGCAGGCAGCGAATCGCAACGGGCCGAGCAGCCGGAGGGTCCGGTCCGGGCGCCTGGTCGTTCCCCACCCACCGCCCCCATTTCAATCTGAAAACCTTTTTCTGGGGATGGGGGGGTGGGTGGTGGGGGGGGGGAAGTGGGGTTTGGAATTTGATTATGAAAGCTTTTTGGACCCCCTCCCCCTCTGCTTCCCCTCCTCCTATCTCCTCCACTCCCCCTCACAATCCCCCTCCCCACTCACTCCCCCAACTCCTCCCTCCCCCCACCCCCATTTCTCACTCGCCCACTCCCACTCCCCCCTACCCCCCCCTCTCACCCTCGCTCCCACTCCCCCCAAACCCCCTCCCCCATCTCCCACTCCCCCCTCCCCACCTCCCTCAGTCCCCTCTCTCTCATCACCCCCCCTCCCCATCCCACACTGCCCCTCCCTCACTCCTCTTCCCCCACTCTCCAACCTCCTTCTCCCTCCTCCATACTCCCCCCTCCACACACCCCCTACTCTCCTCACTCCACCATCCATCAATCCCTCCTCCCCCACTCTCCTGCTCCCCCCCACTTCACCCCTTCCCCGCTAACCCCCACGCTCCACCATTCCCCCTTACCCCAGCCTGCCTCCCCCTCCCAGTTCCCCCCGAACTCCCACTCCCCTCCGCCCCCTCATCCACCGTCCTACCCCACGCCCTTCCACTCACACTTCCCCTCCCCCCACTCCCACCCCCAACTCCCACCAAACCCTCCCTCCCCCACTCCTACCTCCCCACACCCCATTTCTCACTCCCCCGTCCCTCGCTCCCACTCCACCCACCCCTCCCCCACCCCATCCCCTTTCCCCCTCCCCATTCCCCCCTTCCCCTCCACATTCCCCCTTCCCCCTCCCCCATTCCCCCTCACCCTCCCCAATTCCCCCTCCCCCATTCCCCCTCCCCATTCCCCCTCCCCATTCCCCCTCCCCTCCCCCATTCCCCCTCCCCCATTCCCCCATTCCCCCCCCTCCCCCATTCCCCCTCCCCCATTCCCCCTCCCCCATTCCCCCTCCCCCATTCCCCCTCCCCCCTCCCCATTCCCCCTCTCCCATTCACCCTCCCCCCTCCCCCATTCCCCCTCCCCCATTCCCCCCTCTCCCATTCACCCTCCCCCATTCCCCCTCCCCCCTCTCCCATTCCCCCTCCCCCCTCTCCCATTCCCCCTCCCCCCTCTCCCATTCCCCCTCCCCCATTCCCCTCCCCCCTCTCCCATTCCCCCTCCCCCCTCTCCCATTCCCCCATCCCCCCTCCCCCATTCCCCCTCTCCCATTCCCCCTCTCCCATTCCCCCTCCCCCATTCCCCCTCTCCCCCTCCCCCCTCTCCCATTCCCCCTCCCCCTCTCCCATTCCCCCTCCCCCATTCCCATTCCCCCTCCCCCCTCCCATTCCCCCTCTCCCATTCCCCCTCTCCCATTCCCCCTCTCCCATTCCCCCTCCCCCATTCCCCCTCTCCCATTCCCCCTCCCCCCTCTCCCATTCCCCCTCCCCCCTCTCCCATTCCCCCTCCCCCATTCCCCCATCCCCCATTCCCCCTCCCCCATTCCCCCTCCCCCATTCCCCCTCTCCCATTCCCCTTCCCCCATTCCCCCTCTCCCATTCCCCCTCCCCCATTCCCCCTCTCCCATTCCCCTTCCCCCATTCCCCCTCTCCCATTCCCCCTCCCCCATTCCCCCTCTCCCATTCCCCCTCCCCCATTCCCCCTCTCCCATTCCCCCTCCCCCATTCCCCCTCTCCCATTCCCCCTCCCCCCTCTCCCATTCCCCATCCCCCATTCCCCCTCCCCCATTCCCCCTCCCCCATTCCCCCTCCCCCATTCCCCCTCCCCCATTCCCCCATTCCCCCTCCCCCTCCCCCATTCCCCCTCCCCCCCTCCCCCTCCCCCATTCCCCCTCCCCCATTCCCCCTCCCCCATTCCCCTTCCCCCATTCCCCCTCCCCCATTCCCCCTCCCCCTTTCCCCTTCCTCTTCCCCCTGCCCCATCCCCCACACAGCGCATGCGCCACCCTCGCAAGCGGTGTTCCCGGCCCCCTTGACCGTATCGCGCAGGCGCATTGGGTTCCCGCCGAAGCGGACCATGTGGCCGTCCTGGCGCTTGTGTGGTGGTTGTTGGGGGGGGGGGTGGCGGTTGAGCGTTCCACGCGGGTGGGCGTTGCACGCATGCGCCACCTCTTGCCCCCCCTCTCTCTCTCTCTCCCCCCCCAACAACCCCCGCTGACACCCGCGCGCAGGCGCAGTGATTTCCTGCTGATTTTCCCGCCCCCACCCCCCCCCCCCCCCACAACATCAACAACAAACTCCGGTGGTGCGCATGCGGCATCGCCGACCGCTCTACCCCGCCCCCCAACCCCCCAACAACCGTGCCAGCCGCGCGCAGGCGCAGTGGGTTCCAGCTGACCGCCACTACTCCCGACGCGCGCAGGCGCAGTGGGTCCGGCTGTCCTCCCCACTC